>NW_026925050.1:0-195000 GCF_032062105.1 Saccostrea cuccullata
CAGGACTACATGGCACTTAATCCATCTCTGATGTTTTAGAGGTCCGTGTTTGTTCTGCTCCTATCTTGAGATTGTTTTATCATGTTTATGGACTTATGATCTTGGATACTGTTCGTTATCTCTATATGTTTCATAACATAATGGACTAACGATCAGTGTAAAAAAGGAATTGGATACAATGATACATGTAAAATATGATTGCTAACAAGGGCATTGTATCGACCAGAACACTTGCGAAATGATGACGTCAAACGAGAATGCTGATATTCTCATTTCAGCAACTTGACTGTTTTAAAAATCAGTTAACGACAAATTATTACGAAGCAAAAGTTACCACTTTTGTCATACTTCAATATCTAGATTTTATTACACTTAATTCTAGTCGTGTACTTATTTTAATTTTCAAATAAAAATCAGTAAAGGACAATAGCTTGCCTCTTTTTAAAAATTGTCCATACGTAGAAATCCTGATTGCCAAAAACTATGCAGATATTGTCCCTGGGAAACTCCAGCATCTTTTAGTATCATCTTAAGAGTATCTTTGTGTACAATCAGAATGTTTAAAATAACATAATTTTGCAAATGACTAATGACAAGGTAAGTATATATACGAGTTCCATCTTATTGAAAAAGCAGCGATCTATCATGTAAAGCCTCGACTTTAATTTTTCGAGGGGAAGAATTGTATAAAGTGTTGAAAAGAAGTGAGTTTTGGTGTTATTGATTTTGGTAAATTTTGTTAATTTCAAATTTTCTAAAAGTCCCTTGGAGTTATAAAGGATTCACGTGTAAGTGAAAATATTCATACTACGTCATTTAAATATTCGAGAAATGAGGTAATTTATATGAATTACCGTACTTCTCGAATATTTAAATGATGTAATGTGAATATTTACACTCACACTAAAATTTTTGGAATTCTAAGTGTATTTAAGTAATGTTAATTTATGAGAAGCTCACGATTGACATACCTTAAATTCATGTACATGTATATGACCTTCAAAAAGTGCATGAACTTTTACCTATTAAATAATTTAAATAAAAAATGCATAACGAAGACTTCATATTGTACTCTACTCGGACTTGGCGTAAATATATACACTTACACAAGGTTTTAAAGATTGTCACTAAAGTAACTCAAGGCCTGGAATGATATTACTTTTAAAAATTGAAATTTCGGTCAGCTGCATCGGGCTAGCATTTAGAGTGATGTTGATTAGGTTGTAATTATTTTGCTAGGTGCATTAAAATTTTATTATTATTATTTTGGGTCTATTACGCATATCTGTGTTTTAGAGTGATATTGAGGAGATTGTAATAATTATGATAAGTAATCAACTCTAAATAATAATTCTTTTTTTCTTTTTTCCTACAGTGAGAACAATTTTGAGTATTATAGAAAACTTGCAGACGTTAAAGTTGTCCATCGCCTTCCAAATGGTGTATTTAAATCATTGGATTTACATCTAAGCTGTCAGTGAAGAGTTCTGAGTAACGTGTTCCATTGGTTTTGTCTTTACCATACAAATTTCATTTTTAAATAAATTTCTTGCAAAGCATGTACTTATCTCTTATTTTATTTCAAGGATTAATAATAATAATCTATATCTTTTTATATTTATCCCAAACCCTTATTTTGAGGGTTCGTAGCTATGTGGAACGAAGGTATTTTTTTGCGCGCAGTGAGTGTGCACAATGTCCATATTCTCTCTCACAGGTGCTTAAGGACAGGACTCCCCCCCCCCCCCCCTTCGATATAGACCCCTTGGCCTTTTCGACTTTTTTTCTCATAAATTATCTTTCATTGACATATTTGTGATAAGATCTACACCAACAAATCGAAAAATTACATAAAACAAACGTTTTATAAAAACCTACCCTACATTCTATATATAAAAATCATATATATAGAGTGGGGTAGAAATCTTGATAAAATTTTAATTTAAGCAAATTTTCTGAATTGATAGAATAGATTATATCACAAATGTGTCATCCATATATAATTCTTGTGAAAAAGTCTAAAAGGCCAGGGGTCTGTATATATTGGGGGGTCCTGTCCTCAAGCAACTGTGTTCTCTCTCTCTCTCTCTCTCTCTCTCTCTCTCTCTCTCTCTTCTTATTCTGGTATTGACCATTTCTTTTGATATCTTTCGGTGAATTTGCATTTTGTCAGGAAAGTATGAAAAGAGGGATAACTCAATTTATATTTTAAGTAATAAATTGCACATTCTAATATACCAATGACATGCACCCGTAAATTCAAATTATACAACATAACAATTATATCTTTAGTTAATTTATAAATTACTTTCCAATGTTTGCCTTTCCATTATACCTTCACAAATCACAGACACTTGTTTCTGTGTTTAATAATATCAATCTGATTAAAATCGGATCCTTTGATCCGCGCACATAGATCCCTACTCCAAGGATCTGATTTGAATCAGATTGATAATAATACAAGATATCTAAGTACAATTTACAAATGGAGTATCTCCGCTGATCCCCCTCCGTACAATCGTAGAAAGAAATGGGTCAAATTGAAATACAGAAGAAAAGCGGATTTACTGTATGATAATATATTGAGATGTCAACAACTCTACAATTCAAAAAAAGAAAAAAGGATTTATTATTTTGTATTTTGTATTTTATTTGTATTTGAATGAAAGAACAGTATATGAATATAAATATCAACCATAAGTATTTGGGGAATTCCGAAATATCTTTTAAACAAAACAATAATTTCAAAATAAAAACATCACATGAACTGCAGTATTACCACGCGAAGCTTTACAAGGAAATTTATCAATAAACTGAAAAATCAGTACGAATTCAGAGAAAGATAATTCGATAAGATTAATTTCATATATAACACTTATTCATATATATTTTATTTGTTTAGAAGAAAAATGTTATGTTTAATAATTCATTTTTTAAATTCAACTTTTTGAAATGTGCGACTGTTTTTGAGAGAGGCGGATCAAGAATGAGAAAGAAAGAGAGAAGAGGGAGAGAGATAATGGAGCATTGTCACACCTGCTAGAAGCCGCGTGCGTCTGACCGCGCATCTCCCGGGGCGCCTGCTCCTGTTATCACTCAAGCGTGAACTGCCGAGGACCCCCAGCAAAGGAGGATGCACTTCCGTTGACAATATGCTTTCTATAGTCTATTTCTTGGTGTGTGATAAGTTTCTAAATTAAAAAAAAATTAATGTGCAGTACTGTATATATTTTTTTTTTGCAATAAAATACATTTAATATTGGTAAAATAATTTGAAGAATTTGCAATGTATAGAGCTTTTAATCAGTAAGTACGTGTAAATGAATAGATTGCATATATATGCGTGTAGTCATGTTTAGCTCTGATACTTTACAATAAGTTGAATTTAGTAGTCTATTTTAAGGCTACATGTATGTGATAACGTTAACATACATCTACTACAACCCCCCCCCCCTCCCGTTATTTTTTTTAATCTTAGTTCCACCGAACATAATTTTTATGTCCTCATATTCGAAGATCCGGAGCCTATAGCTTTTGGTCTTTTCGTCTGTCCTTTTTTTTTTGTCTAGCTATCTATGTGTATGCAAAAAAAGAACCATATTCAACTTTTTTTCAATCGAAATTTTATGGTAAGAATTTCTAGATATGATATAGGAACATATTTTTAATGATGAGCAATTATTTGTAGATCAATTAATGCATGTACACAGGTATACGTCTACCTTTGATGGCTTTCAATACAAAAATTATTTATATAAGAAACATATAAAGCACTTATGCAACTATCTGACAAATATTTGACCTGAATTTTCTATAGGGCTATGTGATAATGTACACTTGTGCTACACACTCCCTCCAAATTAGATTTTTATCATGGTCGACAAAAACTTTTTGTCCACCGCTTTTGCATTCGTCTGTTCGTCCGTCAGTCTGTCTGTCCGTCTGTCACAAAATCTTTACAATGTAACCTTTAGTCATAAATTTTGAATGAGAAGATGTAGGAGTTTTATATTTCACAATTACATGTATATTACCTGTGACAAGACTTTTTTACCCTGTGACTTGGACCTTGAAGTTAAACCTACTTTTTGGAAATTTAAAGATTACTTTAAATTGGTAATAACTTTTGAAAGAGACAAGATAGGGTTTCATATTGCATGCACATGGGTATGACTTGTTACAAGACCTTTCTAAATACACAATGATTTTTGACACTATGACCTTGACCTTGATGTTTGACCTACTTTTAAAAATGTTATTTTTCCTTATAAGAGATCGGGCTTCCATATTTGACATTTTAATTGCATCTCCTGTAACAATATGTGTTTGAGCATGCTATCATTTTTTTTTTACTTTGACCTTCATTTTTCTCCTATTCTTTAAAAAAAATTAAAGGTGATATCGATTCCATTTGCATGATATATGATAGGGCGTACATATTTGACACAATATGCCAAAAATTATGGCATCCCAGACCCATCCACTAAGACACCGAAAGCGAAGGACTAGAATTTATTTATTTTTATTTTTTTTATTTTTGTGATAACTGTAACTAAGATTCAGATTTGAGGCAGAATGTACAGTATCTTAACCATTCAAAGAGTGGACTCTGTAAAAATGATTACTTTCTGTAGTAAGCAAATTTAAATATCTACAGATGTGATTTATTCACTGTTATACATACAAAATTATGCATACATATATATTTATGAGGAGTGAAGTCCATTAATACTGTTTTTATAAGATTTCATGTATGTGCAATGAAATATGAATATAGAATTTTTCTGTCAAAAAAAAAAAAAAAGAAAAATATTCGAGTTCATCAGTCATGATAAGTGAATCTCTCTCTCTCTCTCTCTCTCTCTCTCTCTCTCTCTCTCTCTCTCTCTCTCTCTCTCTCTCTCTCTCTCTCTGTGTGTGTGTGTGTGGGTGTGTGTGTGTGTGTGTGTGAGGGTGTGTGTGTGTGTGTGTTGTTGTACACTTGTAAATATATGTACCGGTACATGTTTTCCTTCGTAACTAAATTTAATAAGTCGATTAAAATGACGTGTATAATCTCTCCCGCTAACATGGACTACAGGTGAAGTAAGGAACAAGATAAATACTAGTTACTGTCATGGTACTACATTATATGTTGGCCTTATTTAGCTATTGCAACATATGTTAATAGAAGCTTCATGTTCAAAGTCACCTTTTTGTGTGTTATATTTACCATGTTTACAATCATGAATAAGGTCATACAAAAATAAATGGAAAATATTAAACAATTCTTAACTTTTTTTCCATAATTATTTTGCTACATCTTATCGCTATACGTACGAGAATACTCGTTTTTGCATAGGCTTTGAGTGAGATAAAGTTATTTTGATTTTTGGTTGTTTTTTTGAAGAGCGAGTGTTGTCATTAACAGAAAATTGAAAAAAAAACTGTTTGTAACGTGTTTGATGTAGGAAAGACATTTAAAAATAAATTTACAATGTAAGGTGTGCATGTACAAACACGTGGTACCATGGAGCAAGGAATGCACCCCCTCCGACTTTTTCCCAAGCATTATAGGTGTTACAATGTATAACCCCTCCCCCCTTACACTTTTTTTGTAATTAAGACTTGATAAATTAATGATTTCATAAAAATTTGGTTGTGAAAGGAAATTGACACCTCACCCCTTCCATGAAATAGGATTTTCGAGATTGGACACTTTATGGATATTTTTTCTATTTTGTTGATGAAAGAGTTTTTCATGCATGAAATCTTTTTTTCCCAGATACATGTACGTACCCCCCTCCCCTCTCGCCATGCCTCCACTTTCACAGATAATACTACATGGCTGATATGCCACAAGTGGAGTGTCTGTAGAATACATGCACTATAAATAATTACATTAAAACCACATTTTAAAAAAACTCGGAAAAGTATACTGTAATCATTTTTACTATCCCCCGTAACAAATTACTAGTAAACCTGCAAGATGTGTGTCGTGACCTTTCCCCGTGTTTGTATGTGTATACCTTAATATATGCAGACAACATAATGTGCTGTTGTACTTTTTTGGTCTCATACGCAGACTTCAACGTCATACATGGTCAAAAGGTCAGTGTCATATATATGCTGTAAAAACTAGATATGATGATACGCACTTTTCACGCCAGGTGCGGAGTGCGCTGGGGCCAGGAATGGTCGGTCTCTCCGGCCAATCACTTTTTTTTTTTTTTTTTTTTTTTTGGAAAAGAATTTTCTTCTATTGTGGGTCTGTTGTGGGTTTAGAATGATTTTTTTTTTTGCCCTTATCATTCGTTGTTGCTGTGGGGTCAAATATAACATTTCAGCATTTGAAAGAAAAGGAAAATTAAGTAAGAGGCCTAAAGAAATAGGATTTTTAAGAGTTTTTTTTTCTTTTTCTATTTATTTCCATATGAAATTTTATTCTAATGATTTTTTCTCTTTTCATTTTGTTTGTCAAAGAGCAGAGCTCCCTCCACCCCCATCCCCAGTCTCACTTAGGGATAAAGTGCGTGCTAAGGCACTGCGTGGAATTATAATAAAGAAATTTTATTTAAAATAGAGAATCGGGTGTATTTAAAAGCAGACTGCTTGCACTCTAAATAAAAGGCAACTTCAAATCATAAAAAAAGGTTTCATATTGAAAGGGGAGGGGGTATCAATACTAATAAAACGTGATACTTACAAAGAAACATTTTTGTTTGACTTCATTCAGAGGTTCGGGCGTCCTTATGGAAATTAAATGAAATTTTCTTAAAATTATTTTAGAAAAAATCTATTACCCTCTGATAGCTGTTTTCAAAAGGTAAACATGTATCTCTTAATTCTATTTACTAAAAATTGTGGTAAAATTATCAATTACGCCGAATTCTTATCTTCTCAAACACTCTTTTCTCTCTCTCTCTCTCTCTCTCTCTCTCTCTCTCTCTCTCTCTCTCTCTCTCTCTCTCTCTCTCTCTCTCATTAATTAATGTGCTATTGAATTCAAATACTAATAGTTTTAAAAGATAATTCAATTTCTTTTTATTTCTTTTCCTGATATCAATATGTAACAGAGGAGGAGGGGTCCTGTTTTTTTAAACAAACATATTTGTAACCTAATGTTTAATGAAATACTGTCCCCCTCCCCCTTTTCGGAGCATAGTTAAACCTTTGTAATCTAATATATTTATCTTTTAAAACAGAAACCTAGCTTGTGAGATGTACCTTTTGTTAAAACCTTTGTTATCCTCCCTTAACCCCTTAATGAAATAGGACTTTCATTTATTTTTTTTTTTTTTTTTCTCTTTTATCTCTTTTTTTAAACGCTACAAACTAAAGTCTCGACACAAACAAGTGCCCGTTTTCCAGAGTACAACTCATATTTTTCTCTTTCGATATAGACCTCCTTTTTTTTTTTCTCATAAATAATCTTTCACTGACATATTTGTGATAAGATCTATACCAACAAATCGAAAAATTATACCTAAAACAAACGTTCTATAAAATCTACCCTACATTCTATATATAAAAATCAACCCTTGTTTATTTATATATAGAGAGTGGGGAAGAAATTTTTATAAAATGTTAGTTTAAGCAAATTTTCTGAATTGATAGGATAGATTATATCACAAATGTGTCATCCATATATAATTTATGTGAAAAAAGTTTAACATGCCCGGGGGTCTACATTGGGAGGGGTGGTCCTGTCCTCAAGCACCTGTGATATTATTTCAATTTTATCTGTGTTAATCCTCTACATGTAGATTCTTTAAAAATTCCAAAACGTAGTCGGAAGTTTTTTTTTAAAATAGTATTAAATAAAATAATCAATTTACATAAAGTTCCTGAAACACTATATATACACTTTTAGACTGTACACATATCAATTCAACAAGGAAAATTCTCTTTAGGGGGTCGACTTCCTAGTTCAATCTTTGTTGACTTGTTTAAAAAAAGTTTAAATTATGTTTCCATTTATTTTTGACTGGATTTATGTTTATTCATTTATTCATTTATTTATTTCTTTTTTATTTATTTATTTATTTACTTTTTTTAAAATTGATTTTTAAAAAGGTTTTTAATGAAAATAAATAACATAATTTCGATTCATTTTTCTCAACATTTTGACCATTGATATTTTCATGAATTTTATTTCAATACATTTTAAGCAGATAAACGAAGCTTCTATAACAATAATTAAGTTATGACACCTCTTAGGTACCTACTTGTGATCCGCCTCACTATCATCTTATGGTGCCTGAAATAGACTATAAGGCGGGAATCGATGTGAGAGCATTCATTCACCGACGTTTTCCGATAAGTCCCGATGTAGCCAATGTGTACCTGAGCATATTTTTGTACAAAAATCTCATGAAACACTGTTATCCACTTAATTCAGATGATGTTTACACACGATCAAGTAAGAAATCAACTGTAAATAAGTTTTAAATCATTTATTTTTCCATCTCAATTTTCTCAACCCGAATGTCTGACGTCACGAAAAGATCATCAACAAAGTTGAGAATTTGCTGAGAGAGACTTGACTTTCAGACGATCGTTTACAAAATTGTGACCTTGATGGTCAACCAAGAGATGTCCCGATGATAGACTAAGGATTAATCTACGCATTTGGGCAGTCAAATTGAGAAGCTGTTGACAAAACAATAGCTTACAGCCCGGGAATGTTCAACAATATTGGCTAAGGACCGCCATCTTGGACTTTTTAACTCTGCGAGTAACCACTCTAAGCAGATCGTGTTTTTCAGACGGTAGGGAGAAAATATGGTCAGATATGCAACAGTCATACACTTTAATAGTCTATCAATGCATCCAGGGCCTAATTTTGGATGCATGTGATGGTACTTTTGAGGGAACATCGTTTTAATTGTGCTACGTTTGATCCCAAAATGGCCTCCCTATAAGCTCGTCCTTGGTATTGTTGGAGCTGACACTGTGGCTGAGCCATGTCGCATTGCATGGGGCGATAAATTCACTCAGCCATCTTGGGACATCCAAGGATCGATTTCTGTGGCTCCAGTTTATGTTTAATGGAGCCTACACCTTTATTTTTCACTTTTTTTCAAGACCCATGTTTTTTGAAAGATAATTACATTATATAGAATGTTTGTTATCCAAAGATAATTTCAAC
The DNA here is from genome assembly GCF_032062105.1 of Saccostrea cuccullata. NCBI lineage: Eukaryota > Metazoa > Mollusca > Bivalvia > Ostreida > Ostreidae > Saccostrea > Saccostrea cuccullata. The sequence goes on from NW_026925050.1 coordinate 9,131, forward strand.
AGAGAAGCCATTGAACTTATGACCATTTTAGGGTGGGTTCCATACATAGTGTTTAATTTAGTCCCAGGTTGTCATGACAAACATGATTATATATTAAACTTTTCTAAACTTAACTGGTCCAAAAAATAATCAGTTCTGAAACTGATCTTAAATTTCTTGAGTAGCTGGGCAAGTCAATGGACACCATGTGATACATACCCCAATTTAATTCTACTGAGAGTCATTTTCCTCCCCATTAACATGATTAAGACACCTGTAACTTTTCTCACACTGCCTCTAGTTTATTTCAAATTAAAAAAGAAGAGTAGTACAGATTATTTTTTTTTTTTTTTGTTTACTAAGCAGAAAAGAAAATCAGGTGTGAACTGGTTTCAGATAGGTGCACAGGTATATGGCTATTTTGAACATGTGTTGCAATTGTTTGAGTCACCAGTCTTGGAGTCTTTTTTCTGTTTGGAAGGAATTCTGATCGTCTTTACGTATAGTTTGTATGTATAGCGATGTACATAGTCCAGCGGTTAATTTATCAATATATATAGATTCCGGTTAGGGATTCATTTTCTCCTTTAAACGATTGATGCTATGGAAGATGGAACAATCTGTTTTAAAATTGTAGGCAAATAATTTCCAGGAATAATCGCAAGATAATCATGATATAAAAAAAATTGACATATGACGTTTACGGAATCAAGATATTATGCATGTTATGCTGAATTTAGGTGATAATAAGATACCGTCACATTCAGGTCACTTGATATTTAGCTATTTCTACATTGACCATGCATATCTCCATCACATATGACTGTATAAATAGTTCCAGATCAACTCCCTCTATCACACCAAAACACCTCAGAGTAGAACATCATTAAGTTTTATTGTTAAACTTTATCAAATTTGCAGCATCCCCACAAGATAATTCACTTAATATCATGGTGATGATTCCCTAATGATCATGATGATATCTTTTGAGTCAACTGACCTTTATGAAATCTTTATTCATTATGATTGTATGAATTGTCTAGGGAGGGGTACCCCAAATTTATACCTCAATCAAGTTCAACAGAGGTCAGTCTGAGTGACATGGAAATGCTAGTACTTACTGACCACTGCCTTCATCAAAAGTCTTACATTGTGTTTTGTTTTAACATCCTTTTTGAGAATTTTTCACTCATTTTGAGACACATTCTTTGCTGGCCTGGTGAAACCTCTACTCGATACTCGGAGTCGTTAAGCAGTGAGGGATCTTTTTGGCACCAGCACCCATAGCGTGAAAAGTGATGTGGGACCTCGGTTTATACAGATTCATCCAAACAAACCAGTCTCCATGCCCACGGGGGGGGGGGGGGGGGGGGGGGGGGATTCAAACCTGCAACATAAAGACCAACTCTGCAACTCTAGAGCAAATACCCTAACCTCTGACCCAAGCTGGTGACCCTAGCATGAACACTGTGCATTTTGTGTACTAATATATATACTGTATCAAAGTCCTAACTACTTTTCTTTATGTGTTTAAACCTCAGGTCCTTGGATATAGTGAAGTTTTTTTTCTTGGTCCCAATGAGCTTGAGATATAGAGGTTTCACCCTGTTTACTGTATAACTTTTAGAACACTTAGTTCTTTCCTAAATCATCTTAAATACAAACAGAAGTAAGCCCTGTCCATGTATATGAAAAAAAACAGGCATATTCATAGCTGAAGCTCTGACAATACTAAGGATATAGGTTATACTGAGGGTTACAATAGGACATTCAATTTTATCCCATGATAAAGGAAATACTGCTGTATAATTATATAATGTTAAATACATATGTCATGTTAGAGAAAAACCTTTGTAATAGTGATATCATGCACATTAAGACAAGTGCGTTGTGTTATCAATTAATGCTTAATGATTCTTATTGCAAATAATTAATGTCATTTTGATTCATGACTTGCAGAATTTATTTGGGGATTCAGAATATGGGAAATAAACTGTTTTTGTCACCTGATTTGTAAACGTTAATAGTATATAATAATAACGTAGACATTAATCATTGTGTATGTCAGATTACCTGAAAAATATATATGTTAACTTAAATTCTTTCTTCAAAACAGACATGGAAAAGCTAATAATGAGCTTGATTGCCAATTATATGTTTTTAGTACAGTATTTCTCATTTTGATGCCGATTTCTCCTCTTTTTTTCGCAGGCTTAGTCGTTATGGAAAGCAATGTCAACCTACAGAGCCTAGATCCTCGGAAACAAGAGTTACTAGAAGCGCGCTTTCTTGGCAGTAGAGTAAGTCATTTTCATTTACACTTATAAGATTCTTCATCTTTTGAGATTGAAGATGATTTTTTTTTCATTAACAAGTTGTGTGTTTTCTATCAGAATTTACTGACGGACAACACGTAACTAGTTAAAGGAAAATCATATGCAATCGCAAAAAATAGAGTTTCATTTTCAATACTGTGGAAGCGTTTTAATTTGTGAGGTTCAATGATCGTGGGTGAGCAAAATGTTGATTCAATGGGATGTTATTTCCCTGGGTAACTCATATATTCAGAAGATTCAGTGAAAAACTATAGAGAAAAATAACTGTTCATAGGGATGTAAATTCATGGATAAGGGTGACCCACAAAGGCCACGAACATTGGTCCCCTGTAAATTATGATGATTCTACATTAGGTTCCTTGACATGAACAAAGTTTGTTACAAATTGTCGTAAACTTGGGTTCCTTAATTTTGTTATTTGTCAAAAGACCGAATTCTTTTTGAATATCATAAAGGAACGAGAGTTGGAGAACAACCTTGGAAACCTTTTTTTCAATATAAAAACTGATGTTAAGGCTTGGAGAAGAGCTTAAACATCATCTAGCCAGCTAAATATCCACCAGAATCATACAACCAAAGATAATCCAATCATCAGTAATCTCCATTAAAGTACACAGCAATTATGTTAAAGCAATATATATTAATTTCTTCAAAAATGCTAACAAGGAATAATAACTTGAAAATGAAATTGCATCAATTATATCTACAATTATATTCTCTTACAAAACAGGGACACTGCTTGTTTTAGCACTTGTAAGAAAAATGTGATAGTTGTTGTGGATGAATTTCTGAAGTAAGGGGTTTGTTAAATGACAGGATTTCACAGGAATAATATTTCAGCAGGACAACCATGTAAAAGAAGCAAACCCAAGATGGTAAAATAATTGAAAACTTTCGCAAATACAAATAGTAGAAGACTTGGTCCATCCGTCTGTAAACTTTTTACATTTTCGACTTCTTCTTCAGAACCACTGGGCCAGTTTTAACTTAACTTGTCACAAAGCACCCTTGGATGAAGCAGATTCAGATTTGTCCAAATAAAGGGCCAAGTCCTCTTTCAAGGGGAGATAATTCAGAAATAGGGGGAAAAAATTGTGAAATTCTAAGTCTGAAGAACCACTGGGCTAAAAATATCATTTGAAACCTTCTTTGCAAAGTGTAGTTGCATATTTCATTACACTTAAAGGTTAGGATGGGGCTACAATTTGGGGTTGCATAGATGCATATACATAAAGTAAAAAAATCTTCTCAAGTACAGCAAAGTTATCGTAAGTCATATTGATATGATAACATCCTCAGGTAGTATGAATTTAAGTTTATTCAAATCATGACCCCAGGAGTAGGGTGAGGCCACAATGGGGGATCAGAAATCTTCTTGAGAACGGCAAGATATTAGTTATATTGATATGCAAGCACCGAGGAATTGTAAACCCAAATTTGCCACAAAGCATCCTTGGATTAAGGGAATTCAAGTTTTTTCTCAAATAAAGAACCACACCCTCATTTAAGGGGAGATAATTAAGATTTAGTGAAAAATTGGTGGAATCTTTCATAAAAAGTCTTTAAGAATCACGGAGCTTAAAGAGTAGAAACTCAAGTAAACCTTAATTGATTCAAATCATGACCCAAGAGGTAGAGTAGGGCTACAATATACAATTAAAGATTAACATATACATGATAATGAAAAAAATGTTTAAAAGAATTTATGTTTAAGAACATCAATGTTATGATATGTCATATGGAAGCATCCTAAGGTAGAGTACATTCAGGTTTGTTCAAATCATAACTTCTTAGAGGTAGGATGGGGCCATAATGGGCAATCAAAGTTTAACATCAGGATGTCTACTAAAAAATCTATAAATGCATGTAAACAAGAATTGAAGATTTTTCTTTTTCATTATTTCATAACTGCCAAGCAGTGTAACTCGAATTAATATTTAAGCATCCCATGGTGTTAAGATTCATAGATTCCTTTGAGTTTGGATGGGACCATAATCATAATAATATGGGAATTTATAAAAATCTTTCAAATTTCTTGTAAACAGCAGTGCATAAGATACTCTGACATATGAACATTTGCAGCCCATGGGTCTCTTGTTTTATTTATATGGGCAAGTAATTGTTTGAAAGCTAGTAAATGGATAGAAAAATTTTTGTGTTTAATATTTCTGCCATCATGCATGGCCACTGATCTCCCAGAAAGTGAGGATTGTCCACAGGGGACCAGAGTACTGTTCTCATGTTGGTCATCCATCTTTGGATCTCAATTAAGTACAGCTTTAAAATTCCTTACTCAATACAACCCAGAACCAGCAGCAGCACAAGTGTGTCAATAGGATTAACTTTTGATTATGACCACAATCTTATAAATGAGAACGAGTTGGACCATTTCTCTTCTGAAAAATGTCATTGACAGCTACTTTTTGACCCATTTAACCTTTCCTATAATGAGGCCAAGTAACAACCCCCCCCCCCCCCCTTTCCCCATTTTTCCTGACTTAATGTTTTTAATGAAAGAGACATATTGCTTTGGCTGTGTTGGTCAGTTGTTTTGTTCATCATACTTTGATGAGTTGATCACAATACTTGAAATACCTGGTATATGAATGAAACACTGCATCATCTTGGCAATGTTGATTTTGATCTGCAGTGCACTACTTGCAGTGAGTCAACATGGTCAAGGTCGAAGTTTGTATAATAATTTGTTAAACAGTTTTTTTATGTTAAAAAAAAAAACTTCAACAAGGCAATCTTGCTCTTCAGAAATACATCTTGCTAGTACTATTGTGACTTAATTGAATAATTATACTCTATAGATTTTGTTTACTATCATCAACATGATCAACATGCACATGTTCGAATTCTGGAAGCTAGTACCACTTAAAGATAAGAAGCCTGTACAGGCTGTAAATTCCTTATGTACATCATGTACATGTTCTGGGTAGAAATGAATCAAATGATACAATTATCCATTTTCAGTTTGTAATTTACTCCTCAGCACAATATATTGAAATAAAATAAAATAAATGTCCACCTCTATTGATATTTATCCTCAACAAGCTATAATTTACATCAAATCTTGATAATTCAGGGAGAAAGTGAATCATAATGCTGCATATACTGTAGCCATTTTGATAGACATCCAACATGTCATTGGGGAAGCAACTATTGTTAAAACAGATATTTGTAGAATATTGATCAAGTTGATTTGAGATCTCATTTTTCAGGGAAATGTATGACACGAATTTTGCTTAATATGTGGAATATGCATGAGTTTATAATTGGCACTTAGTAGCTCTTTAAAAGTAATGACTCTGTACTAAGGAACCTGCTATTGGCAGATAAATATACATCCGCTACACACCGATTAGCCGAGGTGTACTGTGATAACTACTACTGTGTGTGATTATATAGACTAAACATTCCCCTAGGTATTGATCTTTAAAACCGAAATGAATGGGCACAATATTTGAAGAAGCAATGGTTTATTTTGGCAATTAGATCATGAGTAATCTAGAGATACAGTGATGTGCCATAAGTGTTCGTCCAAATTCAATTTTCATTACGTCACTTTACATTTTCACATAACTTCGTCGACGCTGTATCTTTTAACCATGGCGTCAATGTTGAATAAATAAGTATATATTTATAGCATATCCACGTGACTGTCACGTGTCACAATTACGTAGCAAAATTATTTTCGTCTGCTGTGTATTTCCCCTGTAAACAAAATGGCTACCGTGCGTAAAGAATTATATTGATGTTAAAGAAGTCATGTTTCTCTTTACCTGTCTGGATTAAAACATTCAGAAATAGCAAGGAGAACAATTCCCCGGCTACAATAACTTCTGTAGTTGACCATCGCAAGCAGGAAGTGTAGAAAACATACCGAGGAAAGGGAAGCAGGCAAAGCTAAGTGACAGAGACAGTCGCAGCATTTTAAGGTTGGTGAAAGAAAACAGAAAGAGAAAATTATCAGACATAACAGCCTTATTCAATGAAAATAGAGACTCTGCTATATCTAAACGGACAGTTCAGCGAAATTTGTACAAACAGGGGTATTTTAGAAGAGTTGTTCGAAAGCGCATAAGAATTCGCGAAGTGAACAGAAAAGTACGGCTCTCCTTGTGTAGAGGAAACAGATACAAAACTATAGATAATTATTGGAACAGGGTCATCTTTAGTGATGAGTGCAAAGTGGACGTTGGGACTGATAACCGTGTTTTTATATGGAGAAAGGTGGGCGAAGAGTGGATGCCATGTTGTCTCTCGCAACCTCCAACACCGAAGTTTAGTTTAATGATATGGGGCTGCATCACTTTCAACGGTGTAGGGACTGTGACTGTTGTAGATGGTAACATTAATGCTAGAAAATACATTGATATAATTGAAGATCAACTTTGGCCAGTCATAGCACGCCATTTTCCTCGAAATAACTATATATTTCAAGATGACAACGCCCCTATTCACAGAGCCCGAGTAGTTCAAGAATATAAATTACAGAATAATATTCATTCAATGGTTTGGCCCGATAGTCCTGATTTGAACATTATTGTGTGTGGTTATAGAGAAATGAAAGACGGCAACGAAATATTCTTGTGTAAAAATCAGCTGGAGGCAGCAATTCGACGTATCTGGATAAACATCCCAATTTATTATTTTCAGGGCTTATCCAGGTCGACTCTAAGACGAATACAGAAAGTTCTGAGGTCAAAAGGCTATATAACTAAGTATTAAGGTAAGAAAATATATTTCATAATTTTATTTCTGTGTTTTATTTTTCCAAAGCGTTCGTTACTAAGGCGGCCATTTTAAATTTGGACGAACACTTATGGCACATCACTGTATATTGAAATTCGCCTGTGAAGATTGTATAGAATTTGTCGTGATCTGTAATTTGGTGTATTAGGGGGCCCCTGTTTGTTTTTTTTGCCGGTCGTGTCCTATTGGTTTCTGCTCTGGCCTGATGACAGATTTAATTGCGTAGGATTACAAACTTGGTCTTTCCTCAGGATGCTCATTGGTGACAGTGCACATAGAAGTGTTGATTATTGATTTTGGTATTAACAGCTTTAGTAAACAGAATCTCTCTCTCTCTCTCTCTCTCTCTCTCTCTGTATATCATCTTTCTCCATCCCCTCTGTCTCAATCTCTCTTTCCCTCTCTGTCTTTTTTTTCTCTTTTCTCTGTATATATCTCCAATTTTCTTTCCCCTCCCCCATCTATCTCTCTGTATACATCTCTCTCTCTTCCTGCCCCCTCTCTCTGTCTGTCTTTCTCTCCCTGCCCTCTCTCTCTGTCTCCCCTCCCCCTTTGCCCTTCTTCCCCTGCCCTCCCCCCTCTCTCTCTGTCTTTCTACCCGTGCCCCCTCTCTTTCTCTCTTTCCCCCTGCATCCCTCTCTCTCTGTATTTCTCCCCCTGTCCCTCTCTCTCTCTCTCTCTCTGCCCTACACTATTCTGACCTAAGCTCCTATAAACTGCTGCAATAAAGCATTATGACTACAGACATCTGTCTAAATATGTGTGGCACACACAGGGTTCAGTATGTTCTCTATTGTTCATCACAGAATAATGCTACATACATGTAAACATGGATTGTCAGGTAAAAGGTAAATCAGCTGACAGATGACCTAATTATAGAAAGCATTTCCAGAACAAACTAGTTTTCAAACAGGTACCACCCAATTTCCATATCACCCATCCCATTATAACTTTTTTTTAAATAAGTTGGTTTAACAGTACTTTTAGATTTTTTAAACACTTGTTCATGTTGTAGGAACATTATATATGACTCATTTATAGTATGTACTGAAGGAATTAAATAACAGGTTTATTTAGGCCATAATAATAAATAGAAAATTGAAGTAAGATTATTGGTGAGATATTTTCTTTAATTGACTTTACTGTAGGTAGTGTAAAACAGAACATTGTAGTTTTGTAATTGTGTGGTTGAGGGGGATGCACATAAAATTTTCTGTACTACCCAATTTTTACATCATTGCTTAGGCATGTAGTACAGAGTTTACATTATCATCAGATCTGAAGTAGTCTGTAACCAAACCAAAGAAAACAGGAAGTTCAATAATTCATTTCACATTCATCATGTTCATGGAAAAAAAAAAGAATTAAATATGCCTTTTTCACTGTAATCACAATTCATACACATGAAATATTGAAAACTTGCAAACATAAATTGTATGGTTTTTTTTAAGATTGTTAAAAGTGTAAATAGATTATAAATGATTTTGTTTTTTTTTTTTCAGTTTCAGCCATTGAATGTTTCCTCCAACCCCCAAGATAACAGTAACCTGAGTGTGGGGTCAAACGCTGGGGAGGATGAGGTAAGAGAACCAATTTAATTCTGTAAACTGGTCATGGTTAATAAAAATCAAATTAAAGCCGATTTCTAAGAGCAGAAACACACCCTTGTTAAACCATTAAGGTGTCTAGCATACTGATATATATATACAAGTTATCTAATACTTCATTTAAAAAATAGCTGACTTAATCTTTTCACTCACAAAGGAACTTACAATGCTGTTGTTTAAAAATATAATAAAGGAAATCAAATGCTTGGAAAAAATATTGTTTTATGATATTGGAATTGGCAGATTTTACAACCAGTTGATTCTGTCTAAATTTAGATAATGTGATGAAGTGCAGTTTTAAAGAATTTTAAGCATGCTGTGTAATTATAAAATACTTTTGTTAATTAGGCACACTTGGTGTTAACGCCAGAGAAGCAACCTAGAACTCCATCAGAGAGAAAACGAAAGAGAAAAGCAACTGCAAGTGATAGCACAGAGAGTAGTAAGTATATATAGAGCAAGGGGGCAGGTGCTCTCAAACCACCAAAAACATTAAAAAACAATCAGGGCCAGGCCAGTATTGTCATGTTAGGTCACCTAGTGAATCAAGATTGCAGAATTTGTTGTTGATGGATATTTTTGCTTGCATTATTTTTAACTATGGAGATAAAATCTTGAAAAACCTTGCAAAATCTTCCAGAATCAAGACACAATTAGTATTATGTTGTTCGTACCTCTTGCAACCCAGTGAACACACACGCTGACAAATCATCACATAGCAAAATCATAGGGTCAGGGACTTTTGAAATATATCAGTGATTAAGTGTATGTGCATCATTGATACATAGAAATATCAAACTTGGAAGTAGGGCAGGGAGGGGGTGTCAAGTCAGAAAATAAGAATAAGGAATAGCATGGAACACGATGTAGTTTGGACATACACTAGAGATACATATACCCCCAATTCCACCCACTTTAATGTGAGTAGAATTGCTTTTAGTAGTTTTTAGGGATGTCAAATCGGTCAATTTTTAATATGTTTTTTTTTCGAGTACCCGGGTACTCGGTAAAAGTGTAAATAGATATGAACAAGTTAATTGATAACTGTAAAACATTGTAAACTCTTGTAGAAATAAAACCGATGGGAGGTTACCTGCAAATGCGTTGTAACAATTATGACCACTTTGTACCCGACGAAATTTAATCTAACATTTTTTTTTTTAAGTTCAAATATTTATCAGATAAATACGAGAAATAAAATCATAAATGGTTCACAATGTTTTTGTTTTAAAAATAATCTGTTCCGTAATTGTAATGTAACTCTTTACAAATTGGTGCGTTTGACATCCAAGTGATAAGTTGTCAGAGCTACATGTACGGTATAAACTTGATCAAGTTATCCTATAACAAAGCGGATTTATACGATCTTCGTACACTTTTTGATCCTAGATTTCATAGAATTACGATACGGTATGTTGTGGTGGAGCAACGATGGACATAATATTTTTAAAGTATTTGCCTTCAAGCATTTGCATTAATTGGCAGGTAATCAAACGCATTATATCAACAATCGCACATGCAATGTACTTTGAAATTTACGGCTTCTTGGAGAAATGACAAAATCATTAAATTTATATATATAATGGACTTTAAATATATTCAATGAAAACAAACAATTAAAGCAAACTAAACATAAGGGTAGAAGACATGTCGAAGGTGAGAAAAGCCAGGTAGGTACATCAGGTGTTTGGTCACGATAATATATAAACACTGCCACAGGCGATAACCATGATAACGGTCATTTAGAATGTATGAAACCCTACTTACTGTATGTACAAGCGCAATGAACATTTTACGTTTTAAAAGCGACGCATTAATGCATAAATAAATAAGCTTAGAAATATTTAAAAATATACATCCGTACCGATTTTAGTATTCGATACTCGGACGTTTATAAATTATAAACCTATTCAAAAGAATCCCTAGTAGTTTTATGTCGCTTGAAATGTTTTTTTGTTTGTTCATCAATCATTAATTTGAATGAATGGTCATTTTAAAACATTATAAAACATCTTTCTGTAAGAATGTCAGCAAATGTATGAGACAATGCATCTAAGGTCCTTTGGAAAATAAATTATGGAACTTGCCTCTTCTGCAGAAATATAAAAAAGCAGGTGCTCAATTATAAACAAAAGCGTAACTGTCATCTCCACAGCTTATCTGGTTAGGAAGTTATTCTTTTTTTACATTGAATTTATTATGGAGAAGGAAAGATCAATACCTCATGCTGTTACATGTTGTCCTATCATCATCAGAGATGTACATATTCTGAAGGAAAACAGTTGTTTATCCGTGACATATTTCAACACATTTGTATAGTTTTTGTATACATATAGGCTGTCTTTCAATTCTTGGATATGATATATGTAGGCCTCTCTAGGCATTATATGATAAAATACTGAAATAATGTATAGAAATACTGTAAATATATATACACATCGGTTATATATCCAAGAGTTGACATCACGAATTGAAAGGTTGATCATATTACAAAATGTTGAAGGGAGGGGGGTGGGGGAGGTGATAGCTTTCATCATTGTATATTTTATCCACCATATATAAACTGGGTGTTTGTTTTGTTTTTTATTTTTTCAAAATAAGAAATGATGTGATTTACCTTTTGTTTTTAAATTGATATAAGTGTGATTCACTTTTACAATTTAATCAATTAAATCTTAGTAAACACTGATGAAGTCAGAGAAATAAATGTACAGAAATATTCAGATTCTTCTGAAAGGGAAAAAATGACTGATTCCTGGGAGAAAGCAATAATAAAAAAAATCTTTTAATTAAAACATGTTGAAAGCTGTATGAATTCTGATAATATCATTTTTCTTAAAACTTTTTCAGCAACTCCAAAGTCCACTAGGCCTGAAGCTAATGGAAAGAAAATCAATGATTACTTTAAGGTAAGTATAATATTTACTCCTATTTTTCCTGCAGCTTGTTATGAAGCCTGGAATAAAGGGAAGATTAAGTACTCCGACCCAATGGGTGATAAGGAGCAGTAGGAGGATCGAGAGCCAATATTGATTTCTATTCTGGACAAAAAGTACAGCTGCATATCAAAATTACTACAATGAGATGTTGATATAATGCTAAGGAGTAATAAAAAAGAGAAAAAGGACAGCATCTCATGAACCTGTTAAATTTTACTGAGTCTCTCAGGCTGTATGGCTTGATATGGCATTGAAATTTTATTTTTTGGTGTATTATTTCCATCCCAATTTTATTGCCATGTAGACTTTTTGTTCTTATCCATGTAATATAGATGGAATAAGCAGAACTTAGGAAATACTGTACATTTCAAATTTAAATATGGAGATTGATACTATGTACTATTCTTTTACATAGCAAAACCAGTCCCCCAGTAGAGGGTCAATGAATACACACTTAGGAACCAAATCACCGTCCCCCCAGGGCATTCCATATGTAAGTACTAAACCCCACCCACCCCCAGACTAGAGCATTCCATGTATGTAATCACTATATGTTCCAAATAAACTTACTGATTTGAATTTTATATGTTTCATGATGGCATATTTCATGAAGTGTACTAGTGCTTCATTAGCTGTAGTTCATGTACTTCAGAATTTTCAAAAATTCCTCACATCTTATTTTTACATTATTTATGTACTGATAGCCTCCAAATTATATCAATCAGTGTTTAAAGGAAACAGCTAGCACTATTGTTTTGTTGTCAAATTAGGTTTTATGCCATCACAATGGAGAAATTCATCCTCTATTCTTAATAAACCATGTTAACATATAACACCCCCCCCCTTATTCTGCATACAAATAGAGAGGATGCCCAGGATACGGTCTTTGAAAACTATATTTACATCAGGATTTTTACATTTGACAGAATTATACATTCCCTCTTCAGTACCTCTGACAGCATTTGAATGCTATATTTTCATCGTGATTTTTGTATTATTCAGGGCTACACAGTTCCCTCCCCTGGTAGTCTCAGTAACTCGGACAGTATGGGTTACCCCCCTCAGCGGTCACTGTACCAGTACCACAAGGCCGTGCAGACCGACGTCGAGCACGTCAACAGTGTAGACCAAAAAGACAATCGCATGGAAGATTTAATACGGGTAAGGAGGTCAGGGAATGAGTGATAAAAAAGACTATCTGTTCAAGAAAATATCAGTCTTGTATATCATATTATTAAATAATATAGCAATAACCAAAACTGGTAAATATAAAACCAAATAACAATTGTGTTGAAATAAAGTGTCATGAAAATTTAGTGTTCTACAGTACATTTAAAAATTTTTATCCAAATGTGCTAATCTATGATTATGCTTATAATTATCAGAGTATGAAAAAGATTGTTCTATAATTTTTTATTATACTGTTTTTGAAGGACTGTATCCAACAAAGAAAGTTATGTTTTTTTATTCACAGCAAAACGAAGAACTTCGGAGACAAGTGACCACTCAGCAGTCCCAGTTAACTGCTCAACAGAAACTTATAGAGAAAAACAAAGATACCGCCCAGAAATGTCTGCAAGTCAACAAATCTCTACTCATAGAAAAGGTAGGGGGAACTTTATATCTGTCTCACAGAGAAAAGATACTGCCCAGAAACGTCTCCAAGTCAACATGACCATTTCTTTACTTATAGAAACTTAGGCAGAGAAGTGTTATTTTAATATGTATCTCATATAGAAAAAAAGATGCTGCCCAGAAATGTCTAAAAAGTCAAGAAGTTTATACTAATAAAAAGAGGAAGGGCCCAGGCTTTAAACATGTCTCTTGGAAAAAAAGAAGCATTGGTTTGCTAAACCTGTCTTTTTTTCATAGATGGTCTAAAATTAATGGTGTTCAAACCTCTTCAGATAATGTTTACAAAAAAAAATAATTAAAAATTTAATTCATATCTGTATTTGATTCAGCAACTACAAGTCTGTGCTTCATGTAAAATATAGAAGCCTAGTACAGTTAAGAATGTTGTATGTAATATCCAGTGTCACATATTTGAAGGATTCTTTTGGTAAAGACTTCATTTATCAATCTGTCGTGAAGAAGTTATTAGTTGAGGTATGGCCTTTAAGATAACACATCAGCTGCATTGATTTTTGTGGAATAGAATGCATATCTGTTGCTGGAAAGAGAAATTTAATCTACATTGTGGGCAAGTGCTCAAGTGGTGGTTTGATTAAACCTTTATGAACCATGTAGAATTATATTGATTATTCTGCTTTTTAAAAAAAAAAGAGGGGGGGGGGGCTTGATTAAAATCTTCACTTTCATTTAAGTATTGAAAAAATATTCTTATTTAAATTTATCAGAGTCATATGTTTTAGGTTTTTTTTTCATACATTTTGGAACTTTTTAAGAGATTATATAGAATATGTCGATTTTTTTTGTAACCTCTTGTTTGGGTTAATTAAAATTTTTGAAATTTTAAGAAAGTCTATCAAAATACTCCTGATAAAAATTTGATTATGGGCAAAGAATATTCTTAAATATTTAATCAACATAAATATTCTGCCCAGTGAACTTGATTGTTCTAATTTAATTCTGATCGTTATAGAGCAAGTTGGAGAAGAAGACGACGCGACAGAAGTCGATGGGGAATCGGTTACGGCTGGGACAGTTCGTGACCCAACGACAGGGGGCCACATTTGTCGAGAACTGGGTGGATGGATGGGCATTTACGGACCTTATGAAGTATTTATATTCTTTCAAACCTTTCTGAAGTATTTATACTCTTATAAAACTTTAAGAAGTATTTATATTTTTACAAAACTTTATGAAGTATTTATACTTTTAAGTTGTGTTGCTAAAGCATGTAAATCTTAACTGATACAGAAGATGTAAAACAATCTGAATTAAAAGTTTGAAAGATCTTTTGTCGATGGGGGAAAAAGCAGTGTAAAATCATTTCTTTGTGACAGAGTATGTAGAATATAGAGCCTACTTTCACTTCCCATTTACTTTCACTTCATTTTACAGGCAACAAGAGAGAATAGCCCAGGAGAGAGAAGACATAGAGAAACAACGTAAACTTCTAGTCAAGAAAAAACCTAACACTGCAGTCACAAAGAATTCCAAAAATGACAACTTTCTGAAACCAGGTGGAGAGAAACCGTAAGTTTGCTAGATGATATCCAAGGAGACAAATGTAATTGAATAAAAAATTGTGTTAGCCAAAATTTCGATCTCATGGAAAAAAGAATGTTTTCGAAACTTTTCTACGTATGGAAATGTAAATTCATGATAATTGGTGGAAAATCTATGATGAGCGATTAGTTAGATTATTTTGTAAAGTTCATAACAAACATAACATTGTCAGAGCAAAGATGCTTTCCTCAGCTAGGCCATAGAGCTCAATTGGCCGTAACTCCATTTCTCAGAACAAATTTGCTTTTCTTCAAAGGCTGTGTTTTTATCTCATTGAAATGTTCTAATACTTAAAATGCCTAATCAACAAAATCAAGGAAAAATGTCCTATGCACGGTTTGTTTGTTATTTTCAGTCTGACATTAGCAGAGTTTTACGAACAAGACGAAATCCTCAAGTTACGCCAGGCTAGTCTTAAGAAGGAGGATGCTGATATTCAGCTGGAGTTGGAGAAATTAGAACGGGAGAGGAACCTTCACATACGAGAGCTCAAACGGATCCATAACGAGGATAACTCCAGGTGCGTATTTGTTGTCATAGTAGCATAACGAGGACAACTCCAGGTGTGTTGTGTTGATTTTCTCATTGTTAAATCTAACATAGACAAAATGAGGACAACTCTAAATAGGTTTTTTTTGGCAATTGGAATTGTCATGTGTACTTGTACTGTTAAACTTTACCATTAAATTGATCACTTTGATTGAAAACTAGTTACCCATCAGAAAATATTTTATTGTGCAATTTTAATGCAAAAATCCAAGGAATGTAAAAACTGTGTAGCATATGTTTAGGATTCCATTGTTTGAATCCCATTATTTGTATGTTGTTCTGTTGGTTAGGAAAAAGTGAGAGTTTTTGTTTTGATTATCAAGCAAAAAATTTTTTCGATGCAATAAATTTGAAAATTTCATATAGAAATTTTAAAAGTAAATGTGCTCCATTATATATTAATTTGTGCATCTTCTTACACTGAATATTGACTTTGACAAACCACAAAATGTTCAACAGTATCAATTTGAAAGAATGTGAACAACCGCACTCTCTTGATGTTTTGTATTTCAGGTTTAAGGACCATCCGACTCTCAATGAACGATATTTATTGTTAAATTTACTGGGTAAAGGAGGATTCAGTGAAGTCCACAAAGTAAGTATATTAATAACTCTGCTTTGAATTTCATTCGACTTTCTCAAATTAATAAGTATCAAAAGGGAATATGAAATCAAAAATTCATTAGGGATATACTGTATGCCCTTAGTAGGGCTAATTCAAACAATAAAGTATAATTTCTTAAACAAAACTATGACTGGTTGAATTTGAAACAAGGCAAAATGTTTGCATATGTGAGAGGGCAAAAATAACAAGGGGTGAAAATTACCCTGTATACAGTAGATGTCATTATTTGTTTATGTTTTGGTAGATTTCAGATCATTTAACTCCATTATTTTGCAGGGATTTGATCTAAAGGATCAAAGATATGTGGCCTGTAAGATTCATCAGTTAAATCGAGAATGGAAGGACGATAAAAAAGCCAATTATATTAAGTGAGTATTCAGTATGGAATGTACCAATGGTTTTTCAGTTTAAAAAAAATCGAAATCATCAGATTATTGCTATTTTATGCCTAGTGTAAAGTGAATTTGATGTAATATGAACTTGAATAAAGTAAAGGTTTTAAAGATATGATTTCATGCACAATAATCTGCATTTGATATTTAGAATGTCAGGACTTTCTGATAAAACATTTATTTATTAAAGGCTTTTTAGGGGTTATTTGCAGAATATTTCTAGATGTACATGAACATAAGTGTGTTCTTCAGTAATTGTCTTGAATATTGATCTGTTGTGTTTTGTAGACATGCCCTAAGGGAATACAATATTCACAAAACTCTGGATCATCCCAGAATAGTTCGACTGTACGATGTGTTTGAAATCGACAACAATTCGTAAGTTTTACTTGTAAATGGGATTGACAGCTAAAAGGAACCAATTTTATGATATTATATGTATTTTACAATTGTTTGTGATATGGTGCTTCAAAACAAAATGTAAAATAATTTCTCACCTAGTTAAAGAAATAAATCCAAATTTTCAACATGAAAAACAAATGTAGTAATGTTTGCTAATTTCATGCATTAAAGTTGGATTCATATTTTGACTTCTTTGGTCCTTTACCATTTATGTTAATGAAAAAAAAAGATAAGCAAAAATATGAATTATGCTGTTGTGTGAATAAATGGATAAACATACTGATAACCCTTTCAGGTGACTGCATCAAATCTTCCTTGACCTATGTGTAAAATTTAGATGTAGATTAATGTCTTGTTTTTCCTTATAGATTCTGCACAGTGTTAGAGTATTGTGAAGGGAATGACCTTGACTTCTACCTGAAGCAGAACAAATCCATTCCAGAAAAGGAAGCTCGCTCGATCATCTCCCAGACGGTCAGCGCCCTCAAATATCTCAATGAAATCAAGCCACCTGTGATTCATTATGACCTCAAACCAGGTAAATATTATGTGATTGAAAAAAAGAGTGTCTACACACAGTAAAATGACATTACTTTAATAATGAGTCCCCCCCCCCCAAAAAAAAGTGTCAGATAAATCTTTTTGTCTAACTGTGGTATGACTGATGCTGAGTGATTTAATATTTTGCATCTAATCTTGCTTAATGAGTCAGGGCTAGACAAATAGCTATCTCTTAATCGACATGCAGTAGTGTTTACAAATTCGTGTTGTTTGTAGGTTTTATGAGATTGATCACTGTCCGATATCATCACTTTGTAAATATTAATTAAATAAGGCCATACCAATTTGTAAAATAGTTCAATTTTCAAAAATAAAAAGTGAGGCGAGCGAGCGAAATTTTTTTATAAATATTATTTTTTATTTTGGGTTTCAAAATTATGAGGCGAGCGAATATAATTAATATTTTATATATTTTAATTAAGTGTGATTTCAAAGAGCTTGAACCTAAAAAATTAAGATAGATATCATTTGCATACCACATGAACTTATCATTCTTAACTTTTAATTTGGAGATTTTTTTTAATAAGTAAAAATGTGTCAAATTTCAAAGACTTTACTTTCATAAATGTAATGTTTTCAAACATCTCCTCTGCTTCCAATTCTTTTGCTGTGTATGAAACAACTTTGTACCCATTGTTTTTAACTATAGTACACAGTGTTGTGCAATTAAAAATATCAAGTACTAGAAAGAAATTAATTGCTGATAAAAGTCAGGGTACTGAGGTCATTCTTTTTAAAGTCAAAGTTTAAATTCTCAATATCAAATTCAGTCATGTTTAAATTTTTATGAAATAAAATTAAAAGGAACTTCAATAAATTATCTTCCTTTTCTCTGATCATTGCACTAGCTCATTTAGAATGAAATTAAATTCATTTTGTTTTCATCTTAAATCATTCAGAAAAGAAATATATTTTATGTGAGTCACAAAACACTTATCTTTCAGTTGATTGAGTGGTCGTAAATAATTTAAAGATATAGCTGCATGTATTTACCATAAACGGAGGAATAGAGGAAATTCTAGGAAAAAACGATCGCTTTTGGAAGTAAATAAGTCAGGTAGTTCTGCAAACGGATAAGATTATGGAGATTTATTGACAGTATTGACTTCGAGTATGTTGTCTGGAAAATATAAACTGGTTGGGAATTTTATAGCCAAAAACGAGTTAAAATACTGGTTGTGCTTTTCATGTATTGCGTGTGTAGTTATACAAAGCCCGACGGGCTACCTCCTTGTAGAAAACCACTATCCCGACCTCCAAAAATGTTAGCCCCGGGCGTCAGGGGATGCTAATTGCACACCCCTGGTACCTATGAACAGTTACAGACATGGTGCAAAACTTCACAAACTGCTTCAATCTCACTATAAATCCCGCGCATCTGTCATACATGTGTGTTTGTTGCAAAAAGTCGAGAAAAAAAATTGCAGTCGGATTTTTTTGGAAGCGCGCGCAGACATTTTTTTTTTAATATTATAATTTGCATTTGTAATAAATAGAAGCGGCGAATCCGACGAACTATATTAGAAATTGGTATGGCCTAAATACAACATTAATTTTAACAAAGGTGTATCTTATCGCAGAATTTTGGGAATGAATACTCCTTAAAATTAAATATTTTCCTCTAAATTTATCTGGGAAAGAATTGCATGATTTTAGATCTAGGATGGTCTTCATGTAGTATTTAGGTGTCTCACTCAAGAATTTAATATCAATGATTCATTTCTGTGTAATTTAAGAAAAAGGTGGGACAACCATATTTTTTGGTAGGACAAGTAGTTTTACGATGGTAACCTGTCCGAGGGCAAGTACTGAAAAATTCTATTTGTCTACCCCTCATGAGTTTTGCTTGTAAAATAAAAAGAAGATATGAGATCATATTTTCCTGGCAGTTGTTGCTTCAGTTAATAGTTGAGATGAGGAAAGAGTCTTTAAGTTCCATCAGAAATGTATTGCAAGTTTATTGTTGATAGGGAGGACTACGTTTTACATGATATGTCTGATTTTAATTTCAGGAAATATTTTACTGGGCAGTGGGTCAGTCAGTGGAGAAATCAAGATTACTGATTTTGGCCTCAGTAAAATCATGGATGAGGAAAATATCACTCCTGATGGCATGGATCTCACTTCTCAAGGAGCGGGAACATACTGGTAAGTACTCGTCACCTCAGGGTGTACTCATTCACACAATGTCTTCAATAAGTCTGAAAAAATTTGTTTCGTAATCCTTATGCATTAAATACTGTAAACCAACTTTTATTCGGGTGCGAGAAATATTCAGGAGTTCCACGACCTACTTTTATTCGCGAATATTAATCGCTGCGAATTAAATAATTTTGATAAGTATTCGTAGAGAATGTTTTCTCGGTTGAAAAATTAATTGTCGCCAGTTGATTTCAAACTGACAAATCGCGAATAAAAGATAACGTGAATAATTAGTTGATTTATGGTATGAAAAAGTGTAAGAATTCAATTGAATAAGAATAAGAGTTTATGATCATTTTCCAAACCTTGACATTGCAGGTATTTACCACCAGAGTGCTTTGTGGTAGGGAAGAATCCCCCGAAAATTTCTTCCAAGGTGGACGTGTGGTCGGTGGGGGTGATATTTTACCAGTGTCTTTATGGCAAAAAGGTACAGTGCCTATAGTGGTTACACACCTGTAAGTATTGAATAAAGGTACACAGAGGACTTAAGATGTTTTAGCTAGATTCTTATTGGATAGATTTCTCCTGAGATTGGCACTCTGTGAATAAGGCCTTTATGTTTTCAACAAAATTAATGGAAGCTTCACTAAGTTATGAAATCCATGAAACAGTGACTATTCACAATAGAAAATGCATAGAAGTAAATAATCTTATATATTTGATCTTTCTCCTAGAAAAAGAATTTGATTTCACAATAAAAACTTTGCATGGTATTTGTAGCCCTTTGGACACAATTTATCTCAAGCTGCCATTTTAGAAGAAAACACAATATTAAAGGCTACAGAGGTGGAGTTCCCATCCAAGCCACCAGTGAACAGTGAGGCCAAGGTAAGAATTGGATGACCACTGATCGGATTATAGTAAAAAATTACATTGAAATGCATGATATGAAAACAGAGCATATATTAATGTAAACATTGAAGACATGCACATTACTTGAAGGTGTCATTCCTACTTTAATTGTTGATTATACAGTTTTGTTTGTTAAAATGGGTTTTTTTTTGGATTTCAGAATTTCATTCGTCAGTGCTTACAGTACAAAAAAGAAATGAGGCCCGATGTGTTACTGTTGTCACAACATGAATACCTAAAACCCACACAACTCAAGTCAAAAGGGTAAGCTGTCCCATCAACACCCAGTTGCTTGTTTAGTGTGGTGGCTTTTTTCTCTGTGCATTTTAATCACCTTCAAGTATTCATAGCTCAAAACATTTTTGTGGCACTGAGACAGAAGTTGCCAGTCAGTGCAAACTTGAACTCCTTGGGAATTTAGGAGGCTTCCATATTTTCTCTATATGGACAAATATCCCAAAAAAGTTCCTATTATCAATAATTTTTTGAGTGAGATTCAATTTTTTTAAAATCATGTTTATTATTTATCAGTAGCGATTTTTTTGGGCCTTTGTAATGAGAACGTAAACGATTGATAGGTCTGGTATGATCAAAAGTATTTCTCAAATTTAAGAAGGCTATTTGGAGAAAAATATACTCAGGGACTTTAAAAACGCCTATTGAAATTGTTTTTATTGTCATTGGTACATTATGTTACATGTTGTAGGAAATTTATTAAAAATCATAATTTTTCCAAGGAATGTCTTCATTTCCAGTACAATCAACGAATTTGTTAACCAAGTTTTTTCAAGGGAAACAATTAAAATTACACTGTCAACATTTTTTGCCGTTTTGATTAGTAACGTGTATGACCACCATTTGCAACTTCACATGCTCTCAAGCGGGACATCATGGATTGACATACAGCTCGAATTCATCTCATAGGAATGTTATACCACTCTTCCTGTAGATCTTTTGCTAATTCTGGCATGCTTGCGGGTTGGCGTCGACGTCTTTTTAACGTCTTCCCAGCTTGTCACACACATGTTCGATGGGATTAAGGTCGGCAGATCAAGCTGGGAATTCCAAGATGTCAACTCTATTAGTGTTTAAAACACTGTTTATCAATGATATGGATACATGCCACAATGATTAAAACAAAATACATAGGCAAAATATTAGAAAATCAAAATTGTGAATTTGTTTCACAAGACATTTTCATATAGGTGTTTTTAAAGTCTCTGAGTATATGTATAGGCTCCTTTGACTTTTCTGATTTTCAATTTTACTTGCCCCCATCTGATATTACTGGCTTGGGACCAGTAGGTTTAGGAACTGATTCTGAACCCTCATGTCTAGTGAACAAAAGGCAGGGTTATCTTAAAGAGTATTAGAAAATAACAGTTTAGGGAACAGCAGAATAAGCAGAGGATTAGGACATACACTGGGAAATCCCCCTCAGGGACAATTCTGATTACATTACCACCCAAAATGTGAGCTTAACACAGCTTGTAGCCCAAAAATTGATGACATTTTTTTTAAACATTTTAATTTACAATGACTATAAAGATGAGTGAAATTAATGCTGGATTTAATTTCTTTAGATCCCGATCTGAATCGATAAGGTCGCGTTCTCAGTCGACGGACGGTGACCCAGACGATCAATGTTATTTCTGATTGCCCTCTGGGATGACGCAACAAAGAAAAGTACCTGTCATTTATAAATGTGGCTTTTAGTGTTTGCGCTTGGGCATCATTGGGCATTGTCATCCATAAAATGGGGTCACAAAGACTTTTTTTTATCAATTTTCACAAGAATGTTGCATAGGGGCATGATGATTTTTATTCAGCTTCTTTAAAAACTTAGATTTTTAAAATCAATGATCTTTACAGGAATAACATTTCATGGAACAAATTTAATAGTAAAATTGACCCATTTAACTCTTCATCTGTCAAACAAAGGTCTTGTTTATTGCTAAAAATTTGTTTCACATGTTTATTGATATAGTATATATGTATTTACAAACGAAATGTGTGAAAACAAGTCCGTCCAGTTCACTCAGTTTAAGTTGATCAGCTCTGCATATTTAATTGTCTTCTGTAGTGCACATGCATTTACTAAAATAATATGATATTGTTCTAAATGTACTTTTATACTGTAAAATCACATATTTTCGTGGGATCACATTTTTCGTGGTTTGAGTAAAAAATATGGGTTTTGGGGGATTTAATATCGTGGATGGAAGATTGATGAAAGTTATATAGAGAATAATACATACCCTTTTCCATATCACATCCTGTATCAGCCCGAGACACCAATATCAGCCAGAGGGCCTTCGGCCCTCTGGCTGATATTGGTGTCTCGGGCTGATACAGGATGTGATATGGAAAAGGGTATGTTTTATTATATTTATTACATACTTAGTAATAAAATACAGAACACATTAAGTTGAGAAGAAAATAAGTAAATATAATCATGCATGGACTTCTTACAGAAATATACATGATCTATTGTCTCATACGATTTGGGTTTATTTCTACTTCTATTTCAATGCACTCGATCCGTAATTAAGATTAACCTTGTTTTCAAAAAGTTAAAATTAAGAGAATATGAACCCACCAAAAATTTTGTACGATCATAAGTACTGTTTTTGTGGTTTAATTTACTAAGAGTGTGATATGACGTCACAATAGCCGTATCAACCCTGCAGGGCTGATATGGATTTGCGGGGCTGATATAGGTTATCAGCCCCGCAAATCCATATCAGCCCTGCAGGGCTGATACGGCTATTGTGACGTCAGCCATATTGCATATACAAAAAACCTGTATTTATTACTAAGTGTGTAATAAATTTCATTATAGACAAATTTGTGGGTCTCTTCATACCTCAAAATCCACGAAAATAAACCCCCATGAAAATGAGAGATTTCACAGTATTCTTCATTTAAATACAGACTATATATCTCACTGATCAATTTTTAAATTTGAGTTACATATGTCATGTATATGTAAATTTGATACATATTGTGATTTGCATATTGTGATGTTAACATCCATTTGTTTATTTGCAGGCATATGAGTGAATCAATGATGGCTCCAAGTCCGGGACCACCCACCCTCGGTACACACGCACTAACTCTTAGCCAGTCCCCCTCTTTTACCTTTGGCGAGAAACTATGATAATCAATTTAGTGTGATAATTTTTTTTCAATTTCACTGTTTCCTCTCCATCCATGGCAAGGAAAAGGGAAGCAAGTCCTACCAAAACTGTAGGTAGGGTCAGAATTCCCCGGGGTAAAAAGAGGTTTTTACTGTTTCCTTTTGGGGGGAAAACTATGTTTTCCCTGGAAGAAAGTGTGTGTGATGAAATGACTTGTGGAAAATTTGTGATCAAGATTTCATCATTGGATGGTGGGGGTCTCCAATTCCTCAAAACTTCAAAAAACAAAACTTGTTGAGGAATCCAAGTTGTGAATAGTGAGTTAATTGTACATAAATTATTGAAAATAATTCCCAACACTGATGCTTCTGTACAATGCAGACAGAGACTTCATATTTGTTTTACTAGGTGTTACAAACAACAAACATTCTTGTTATTTTTTACTTGCCAAATATGTGATTCAGTGAGGGAAAGTGTGAATGTTACCATGGCAATGAAGACGTTTTCCTTGGCAACCAGCATGAAAAAGTTTTTCTTTGTGAGTTTCTGGAATATGGTGCAAAAAAATTCTGGAATACATGGACATGTACCTCCCAGTGTGGTCAGAAAGCAGTGATTTAATATTTATAAATAAACCGCATGTATTCTCCATTGCAAGCATCAGAATTCTATTCGTCAAAGGAATTTTTACGAGAAAAAAATCACCTCGTTAGAAATGGATATCCTCTACCAAGATGACTCGTCGTCAACAGAGAACAGAATAACCAGAGTTATTCAACTTTTAATCATTTGAGCTGTTGTATTTTATGAGCAAGTGTATCTGTATGGAATTTAGAAATTCATTCTTAACCTGTAGGAATTAGTGTATGGCATTCTAGGCTGTGATAAGCTAATTGTTGGTGAAATATGTTTGTTCAAATTTTGAATTTTTTCATCCTAAGACAAATATTCATCTTTTACTTTTTTTTTTTAAACGTTTTAGATAACCTGATTTTGGAAGAAAATATAACTGAAAGCCCTAATTATCTAAAAAGAAACTTCATTTTTACAGATATTTAGAAATTGAATTCCATTTTTGTGTTGATACATTCATTAAAATAGATATATAATAATAGGATAGTCTCCCAGATTTGTTTAAAATAAAGATATTTTAGGGTAAGAAATCAATTTTGAACAAACAATAGACAGTAGAAAATCCAGACATGTAATAGTGCTAAAAACATTGATCAGAGTTTGATTTTTGTTTCCAAACACGAGGCAAGAGCAGACCATAGTTTGTTGAGCATAATTGCTGTATAGATGTGATATCAAGAAAGGGGTGTGTCCTGATGAGAATCATAAGAAAATAAATCAATGGGGATAGATTAAATGGATAGATATTTAACCTTTAATTCCATTTTGAATGTGATTGAAATATTTATGACCAAGCGACAAAAAGAATGAATATTTTGTTTCAGTTTGTTATTATAGTAAGAAAGAGATCCAATATGAGCGTGCGCTTCCATTACGGACAAACTGTGTTATTTGTATGAATGTTTTTTTGGGGGGGGTATTTGATTAGGGATTTAAGAGAATTGCTGAGTGTTCAATCGTGAAAATTTAAATGTGGCTGTCTCATTTGTTTCTTTTTTTTTATTATTTGGTATTCACATCTACAAAAGCAGATTTTTCTCTCTCTTGCATGTTTAATGATGTATTGATGAACAAAGCAAATAAGATAATCTAAAATTGAATACAAAATAATGGATTTTGTATCCCATATGCCATAATGAATCTTTTTCAATGTCTACACTTTTAGTGTTTTTATTTTCTAAAAAAGATCTTTTATGCTCCAAAACCTTGAAATAATGTACATTAAATTGTTTAAAAGTAGATGATTCAATAGTCCTACATATGCATCTGGGACATTGATTAAAATTCAGTGTTTGATATTGTTTTAAAAGAATTTTATTTTTTAAGAATTAAATCATGAATATAATGATGGGACAGAATTATATTACTTTTTTTTCCTTTTTAATTTTAATTAACTTGTAATTTTATGGGTTCAACATTGTTTTCATAATTATTCACAAAATTCTGTTTAATGGTTCTTGATATGACTGATATGTCAGAATTAACTAGCAATTTATTAATTTCTCTCTCATATAAGTTTAAAGCATTAAACAGTGATCTGAATGAAATATTTTGGTAATTTTATGGATACATTTGCAGTTACATGGATTATATCCTACAGGTTTCCCAGTTAACCGATACCTCCACCCCCTCCCCTTCATAGTGCTATACAAAAACTCTGATATTTCTTAATTTACAAATCCTCTGTTTTAATGTTTTAAATGTTATGTTCAGATGAAATCTTGATGTATCAATTTTAAGTTAGAATTGTGGTGCAAAACTTTTTTTTTGATATTTTAAAAGCCAAATTTGATTAATATGTTAAGTTTTTAAAACCTGTTGTGTTTTTACGAATATTTTAAGAGGAGTCTTTTTAAAAAAATGTTTTGGAAATTGAATGGCAGAATAGCAATAAATACTTATAACTATTGAGAAACTATGTAGTTACAGTTTCATGTAAAGAGGAAAAATAACTCTAAGCTGCTGACAATTATATGAGCATTTATAATGAAGACAATATAATAGTACAAGCATTTACTGAATTTGGAAAGTGCAGAGGTTTTCTCCCTTTAAAACAGTTCTACATTAATTTTCAAGTTTTTTATTAAAGCTGTTATAATCTGTTCTTAAGTTGAGAATTTGTGTTTTTCTAAAAACAATGACAGTATAATCAAATAATTACATACACCTAAAAATTATGAAATATATTCTGTATTCAAAATTCTATTTATCTAAGTTTAGTATAATGAATGTGTACTAAAATGTTCAGTACCTAAAATGTCTAAAACATTAACAATAGTTCTTGAATTCAGTGAATGCTTGAATTTATTTATAAAGATGAAATACCTTTTTGGTCTTTGGTTTTTTTTTCTAAATCTGATTTCTTGATACTGTGCACATGGTATTTGTTTAACTGTTTTTCTGAACCTTTTAAATCACCATTGGTTAAGGTACAGCATTTAATCACATATATTAATTCTTCCTAACACCTTGTTTGTTTATATGGGCTCTGATTTGTGTGCCATTTTTACTTTTTTTCCTCCCATTTTATTGGTGTGTGTGTGTGTGTAAAAGTGAAAAAATTGTTTTATGTACATAGTGAATTATGTAAGATAAGAGAAAACGAGTTGTTCACATCCCCCAGATATTATGATCAGAAATAAAATAATACAAATTTATAGAAACATCGTCGTATTTCAAAATAAATCAAAATCTAAAGTAAATATAAAGTGTTTTTTAAAACTCTATTACAGAAAAATCTTGATTTTTTCCACAGTTTTCTGCTTTTTACTTGAACTCCGTGATATTTTCTGATTGGCTGGGGGTATGGACGCGCTCTGCTCGGTGTACAAGCGTTAATTAATATCAGTATTGTCGCTGCTAAGGTCTTTCAATGTTTTAGTAGGCACACAGTTTGTAAAGAGAGTGTTGTCTATAATTAATGGATAAATCCAGAGTGTGTCCGCAGAGTGTGTGAGTGGTTGCCATGGTTATGTCCTATACACGTGTAATACACGTGTCACGGAAAATAAAAATTATTTTTCAAAAAGTTTGAACTGCAGTCTTGGTTTTATTTTGTTCTTGTTCTCAAGTACTTTGTTAATGTAGCTGAAGACTATTGAATAACCGCAGACGGGGTACTTGTAGTATAAAGGGATTGCAGAAGAGGATCCAGAACTAGTAATGTTTTAATTTAGGGGAGGGTGCAGACTTACAATAACAAAGACCCTCACAATATCTGTAGTCGATAAGAGTTTAGTTAATTTTAGTAGCAGACTTAAATTTCTTCATCGTAGTCCACCCCTTCACCACCTGCTACTGGATTAACAGCTCTGGACCGTAACGTAGCAATAACACGGTTTAAAGTTTTAAAAAAAATTACAAAGAATCCAGAAATATATTAATTTTCCTACAGTTAATTTCTGACTAAGAATTTAGAAGATTAAGATAATAAAAAAATCATACAAGTCAAATTTTTGACAACTCGGCGCAATACGAAGGATAAGAAAAATGCACGAACTGGGACAATTTACGTGACATTAATTTACAAGACTAGAAGTACATGTAAGTAGAGCTAGGCAAAACAAATAATGGAATTCAAAGAACACGATCTCATGATCTAGCGGTAAAATTCCTAACACATATGAGTAAATGACATTGATATCGTGATGCAGGAAAGAGATCTATGTCAAGTATTATAAATTGCTAATGCTGCAAAAAATTAAGCCCTTTCTAAATATATCAAATTAAAAACAAGATGTGTTTGTGGAAACACTGATGCCCCCGTATGGCAACATAGCGAAGGTTAAACTTTCTCAAATGCAAATCAAAAATGTTGGTACCCAAAGCAAGGCCTTCTCACAAGAAATACAGTTGTGAAATATGATAGCCCTAACACATGTTCGAAAGTTATTGCAAAGATTAAAGTTTTTTTAAAAGTAGGTCAAACTTTTAGGTCAAGGTCAAAGGGTCATCACTGTTGTTGGTATCCAATGAAAGGTCTTGTCACAAAGATTACATATGTTTAGTATGAAAGCCCTAGCCTTTGCCGTTAAAAAAGTTATGGCTAAGGTTAAAGTTTTTTTTAAAGTACTAAGTCAATCTACCAAGGTCAAAGGGTCAAAGTTGTTGAAATCCAGTGAAACGTCTTGTCACACAGAAAGTCGACTAGCATAAACCGTTTGAAAGTTATGATCAAAGTAAAAGTGTGGTAGGTTTTTTATTTTGTAAAGGTAGATCAAACTCCAAGGTCAAGGTCAAATTTGGTTGTACCCAAAAAAGTCTTGTCACAAGGAATGCACATGTGAAAAATGAAAGCCACAGCCCCACCCATTCAAAGTTATTGACAAGGTTCACGTTTTTGCGGACAAACAGACAGACGGACGGATAGGGCAAAAACTATATATCCCCGAAACTTCGTTTACGGGGGCATAAAAAATAATTACATATGTCAAATAGGACCAGAGATTAGAAAAGCAAGTTATCTAGATATAGTTTTTGAATTAATGGTTTGGTGTAAATTATATACAATTATAATTAATAGATTTCAGTTCAGTAAAAGTCGTGGAATATATTCTACATGTATATACTATAGTATAGTACGAGCAACACATAAAAACATGTGTTTGTGAAACACTGATGCCTCCGAAGTTCAGCTTTTGATAATGCAAGTCAAACTCTAAGGTCAAGATATCAAAATAAAAGACTTTCTCAATGAATACACTTGTGAAATATAAAAAAACCCAGGCACAAATCATTAAAAGTAATGGCCAATTTGCAAGGTTATATATTTTTTTAAAATGTAGGTCAAACTCCAAGGTCAAAGTAAAATGAAGGTTACCAAGGGGAGGGCTTTGTCATCAGATATGATATTGTAAATTTTTTAAGCGATAATATCAACTGTTCAAAAGATATGGCAAGGATATAAAGTCATTATTTTTTCTAAAAGTAGGTCAAAAATACGTTTTTGAGTGTC
Organism: Saccostrea cuccullata; assembly: GCF_032062105.1. Taxonomy (NCBI): domain Eukaryota; kingdom Metazoa; phylum Mollusca; class Bivalvia; order Ostreida; family Ostreidae; genus Saccostrea; species Saccostrea cuccullata. The sequence continues at coordinate 38,261 of NW_026925050.1, forward strand.
ATAAAATAATAATTATTTGAATAAAAAACATGTTTTTAAAAAGTTTTGCATTACCATACAGAATGCGGTAAAATTTTATCGTTACAATATGCAGATATATCGTTTCAATTGAATATACAAAAATTTCACCGATTTTCAAAAGTTATGGTCCAAATAGTTTTAAAGATGATTTTTTATTGTAAACAACTTCAAAATTAGTAGAACTCAAAGGTATAATAAAACAAGGTCAAAATTATATTGAGTCAATTGAAAGTCACGTGAAGTATTGAAGCTCAAGCAACAACTTTTTAAAAGGTCATGTCCATGGTTCGCAAAAAGCTGTGGAATATTAACTGTTCAAAAGTTATGGTCTAGGTTAAAGATTTTTTTAATTAGTAGAACTCAAAGGCCAAGGTCAAAATTATATTTATAAGTCAATTGAAAGTCAAGTGAAGTATTGAAGCTTAAGCAACAACTGTTTAAAAGGTTATGTCCAAGGTTACATCTTGGCATATTTTGCAAAGGAAAAAACGTCATATATGTAAAATATTACAAGGAAAAAAAACGTCATGTAAAATATTACCGGTATTATTATTCTTTATTTGCTTGATACAATCGTATTACCACAATTTTCTTACATCTAAAAAATCAGATGGTGTGGTATGGCGCTTCTATACATGAAAGTCATGGAACTCCAACCATTCAAAAATTATCATGTGGACAAGTTTAAAGTTCTTTATTGCAAACAGACAGCTAGACGGACGGAGAGGACAAAAATTACATCCCCCCGAATCTTCAATTTCGGGGGCATCAAAAGTAATTAAATTGACACATTTCATCTTTACTTATTATTTAAAGTTAATCAATCTTCACCGGGCTAATATTTCATCAAGGCTGGTACTTATAATTAAAACAGACAAACAACTCCTCATTTTAATATAAATAAATATATTCTATGGCTTTGCCACTTGATGCACTCAATAAACATGCTAAACCACTTCTTGAAAATAAGTCTCTCTTTCAAGTCCAAACATGCAGTGGATAAATGGCACAAGAAAAACAACAGAAAAACCAATAGTACCATATACTGCAAATTTATAAGCAATTTTCACTGAAGGATGTTCCGGATTAGGCGTTTTCAAACCATAGAATTTTGAAAATAGCCGTACAGTAATTTCTTTCAATGTTAACTTTAGTAAAGCTATAATGACTACTCCAATGAAAAATCTCAGAATTTGAATGGCCAAATCACGCACAGTTGGAATATTGACGTCATAAGGACCACTTAGACCACCGGTAGTGGTAAAATGAAAATAATAATTGAGCCAAGAACCGATGCTGACCCCGGTAAGCACTGACACAATCTGCACAGCGTCGCCTTTTGAACTACTGCCATCTTTGCTTTGTGGGTATAGCACAGTGCACATAGCAATGGCTGTTGTCAAGACGACAAAGGGAGCAAAGGGGTGTGTCTGTTGATACCAATCAAAGTCTTCTAGGAATGGAAACGAGATTACCATGATGACGAGAGAGATACCCACACCACAAAGGAGGTCCTGTAAAACACAAAAGTTTGAATAAATTAGTTATCAAGTTTACACCTGTATGATTCCCCATCCCTCACTCGATCCCTCTCCCTTACCTTCAAATCGTTCTACACAGTTTTAATGTATTTTTTTTCAAATACGATGGTATTCCAAAACATATTTTGGGGGGATAAATATCAAACCATTTTAACTACTAATTTTAAGTGTCAGTTGTTTAACTGTTTTGCTTCTAGTCTTGCATTTTCAAAATTAAGGTTAATTTACCCTCTGATAAGAAAGATAACTCTCATTATGAAAAATGGCTATTATTTCGTAAGTAAAAAAAATGTTTAAAGACGATTTTTGACAAAAATTTCCACTGCAGGGTATGCAAAAATTCTTCGCATGTCAATTATGATATACAGGTTTCTGTTGGGAAAAAAGCAAAATTTTGTCTAGTTGAACAAACTGAGGATATATGAAATTGATAACGGCGTGTGTTTTACATCGAAAACGGGTGTCTTATAACACTGGGTGTCAAAAATTGAGAACAGCTAAGAAAAATCTGGAAACAGATAATATTTATGAGAGTCTACTCTCCTTTAAACTGTAATAGTTTACAATTATCTAATCTTGCATGGTCATGGTCATTTAGTAAAAAAAATTATTTTACATTGTATCATAAAATATCTACGTTTTATATATTTAAACCTTATACCGGGGTATTAGTTATTACCATCGGTATTTTAATTGGCCGAAAGAATTAAGGTACTTGGATCAACTTTCATTTGGTGGACTTAATATGCATATATGTGTTTGCATGGAAAACACATTTCACATTGTCGAAAATTTTAAAACAAAAATTTGTCTCGTGAAATGCTGGATGATAAACATTTCCGCGGGGGGATTTCCGCGGGGGGGGGGGGGGGGGGGGGGGGGGTAAACAATTATTCGATTTTTCATGCTTTGTCTATACGTCTTCTTTATGCATGCATGTATATTTCATTCTAAATATTGATCTTTTTTAAAAAAAAAAAAGAGCGCTGACAGATTTTTAAATATCTAAGTTGGTCAAAGACCATTTACAATGTAGATCAACTTACAAACGTTGTGGCAAAATATGGGTCTAACAAATATAAACAGAGCGATAATTGTCGTTCACCGTCTTTCTCAAACACTTGTAAATGTATTTTGAAACACACACCGATATCTCAGTCATGTAAATACAAATTATTAAGATATTGTTTGAGAAGGCTTGGCTAACGATAAAGAGAATGGCGAACCTGTATATACATGTATATACATATTTTTCTGACCCAGTCTCTTATATGTCGATTAATTATATATATACGTCTGCATGTTTGTTTGTCTGTCTATAAGGAAGTTTCCATATTGTATTACTTTAAATACCCATTTCTCCATATTTGGTATATTACTTTAAAAGCTTATTTCCCATATTTAGACCTAATTTTCTACCTTAAATATCTTTCGTGTATAAAATACTCTGAGATTTATAAGAGTAGAAAAAGTGAAATACCAAGAGTAATTTTCAAAAAATTTCATTACCTAGTAGGCAATGATTGCACTCGGGAATGTCGAGGGCGCGGGGAGGGGGGGTGTAAAATTTTAAATACTATGAATATCCATAAGTTCTAAGGTGGAAAGATGTTTTTATCGAATTTTAATTTATTCCTAAGAACTGAAAAGGCGATTGAAAACATATTTTATTTTTTATTCTCTTAAAACAAAGGGAAATAATTCTTCGAAGTCATATGAGTCTTCAGCCCAAATATAACATTCAATATCATCGAATTTGAGGCTAGAATGGGTCGGATACCTTAACCCTGCCTTTTTATGACCCATTTATATCTATTTTAGCTCCATGCATACATAATTCTCCTCTTCACCCCCCCCCTCCCCTTTACTACATACCAGGACTGTATGAACTCCGAGGTACAGGCGACTGAGGCAGACCAAGGTACACCACAGAAAGGCTACAGGGAGGACCAAGTAAGGGGATATCTGAAATGAAATATAAAACAGCTTGTAATTTTACTAAAACTGAAAGATAGTTTTAATAGAAGGAGTATATTGTACTTCACTATAGTCAACGAATATGGGGAATAGAAACTTGACGCATGTCGGATCATCCTGAAAAATAAGTATTTAATATCTGCACCCCCCAATATAAATTTTGAAATAAATCAGTTAAATATTACCCCCGTTCATTACATGTATAAGCTCTTTCTAAATCATGATGTGTAATTAAAGTACAGCAGCACTGCAAGGGTGGATCAGAAAGGGGGATCAATAGCAACTGAAAAAAAATCGGACTAGCAACTTTTTTTTTCACAAAAGAGAGAGGGAGAAATAAACAAACCAACAAAGTACCATCTCATCAAGATAATTTGACTTCATTGATAGGAAGGGGTTCGACATGCACATCTCATGCAAAGAAAAGATTCTTTATTCCTTCACATTCTTATACATGTACTCTTTTCACTTGTATGCATGTAACACATTTTCAGTTTTGGTGGGAGTGGGGATTGGGGGGGGGGATTAAAATCATTCTTTGGTTTTAGACGTATGATGACTGTCAAATCCGGAGAAGGGAACCAAATACTACCTCATTGCTGGATTTGCCAATATAAATACATTCGAAAAAAATTCGGATCCGATTAAGGAAGTATCCCCCCCTTTAAAAAATAGAGCTGAACATCAGAGCAATTGAATGTTAAATTTATTTTTAGTTTTTTATTCATTTTTATCATATTTTCAATTTGTTTCATTTTTAATTTTTTTTTGGGGGGGGGGGGGGGGGGTTTAAAGAAGATGTATTGAGGGCTTATAGAATAAAATAATGGCTTATTACCAGTATATCTCACATTCAATGTGATGCAATCTTTGTACAAGATTTGACAAAGATTTATACAAGGGGATAATCTACATATAAATGCTCAATAGCTTTCAGATGGATAGACATGCCGTTTTTAGTCAGCTATATGCTTTATTGATAGGGTCTGCATATTCAATGTACATAGTATTATTGCTAGGATTTTGAAATCATATAGATTCTATGTACTGTGTATATGAATCAATGAATGGTTAATTGTTAAAATGATTTGAAGCAAGGTATTTAAAGTAGGTGTTAATTCTTCACTTCTCCATACAAATAAAGCTCTACAAAGATTTGAAAAGATTTAAGATTTTAGTCATGTATAGCGATCGATCATCTAGCAAGAGATATCTGATATGATATATAAAATACAACTCCAATGCAAAAATTTCAAGCTTTAACACATCCCTCATAAAAAAATTGTTTACTGCAAGTTTGTTTCAAATCTTAATGAATTATTCATTACTCGTTTAAAACGCGTTAAAATGCAGAATGTTACGTTTTCGCCAAATAAAGAGGTACAGCTACAGGGCTAATAAAATTGGGGCCGTAGTGTGTCTTTAAGTGGTTACTTGGGGATATGTGGATACAAAGGGATAATGGTTAGGTAGGGACAATGGGCATTAAGAATGGAGGGAAGGGGTGTTGATTGACTTTTCTGGTGGGGTGAAAATTATTTTTGACAAAATATACAAACCTCATATCTGGCGAGGAGATAGTAAGCAAGCATGAAAGGGATGGCGGTGGCGGACGCCGCGTGGGTGGAGGGCATGGAGGACTCCTGGAGAAATTCAGTCTCTAGGCGGATCACAGGAGGAGAGGAGGGGCGCGGCCACCAGAAATAATCCTTGCCGGCCTGTCCGACATACATACACAGGCTCCACACAAGGGCGGTCCTCCGGATGAGAATACTGTCCACATTCCACACACAATACGGGTAAAAAAGCAAGTAAAACACCTCATTCCCGAGGGAGGATGAGAACGAAAAGAGATAAAATAGAAAGGCGGATCCAAAATTTTCATGCACCCTCACCCGGCATTTTGAACACCTGTCCAATTTTTGTAACTCCTGATTATTATTTTCGTGTTGTTTTTGGCATTCCTCGCAGTTTTGAATATTTGGGTAAGAAACTCCACAAAATTTTTGAAATCTGGCTGTTAAATTTGGGTCGTTTAATTTTTTCAGGACTTCCATGTTTGAAAATGCCTTAGTTTCTTAAGGCGAGGGTACGGACCGGCGTATTTGGCAATTTCCGACTTTATAAATATCGATGCTAATGTAAACAAAATCCACTATGGCACGCTACGCTTGCATTACAGGTAAAACTTTAAATACCTGGTTTCCATTGATAAAATAGAAACAAACAAACCGAGAAATTTTACGTTTTCCATTCTATTGTTAATTTAAATCTCTCTCTCTCTCCCCTCTCTCTCTCATTTTGCAGTTCCGTGGATCAAACTATATTTATTTTCGGTATATCTGGGTTTGTCACCTTAACCAGAAAATGTGAAGAGAAAAATGCATGTAGCAGCCATATCATCCCCCCTACAAAAGGAAAAGATATTTATCATTTTGCATAAGAAATGAGAAATCATTTTTAAGGATACTTTCTTTTATGTAAAGAAAAAATGCCTGAATCTGAAAAAGATACCCCGGTATATACATCGGAAATTGAAGTTTTCTTAAAATTCACAATTTTAAGAGGTACCATTTCTCTTCGAATTCATAGCTATACACTTACATTGTTTACTTAATCGTGTAATACCCAGAATAAAACAAAAACGGAAATAATACCTATTCTGAAACTCTAGGGCCACACATTTCTTAATTTTGTGTGTATAGCTATGAATTTGTGTGTAATAACAGCAGAGAAGATTTTTAAGGTAGGTCCGTACTTTCAAAATTTTCTGTCAAACTTATAATTTTTTGATTTGAATACCATGAATAAGTCATAAACTAACTAAAACACCCATAAAAGACATATCTTTGCAGGTTAATTTTCATGCTACATGTTTCGGAGTACATACCTGTAAAACTTAAACACACAAAATTGAACATAAAGATGTGTGATCTCATATTTTTTTTTGCTATGCACCAAATCACATCAAATTTATGTTAAAACTTATGAAAATCAAAAATATTCATTTTCGAAGAGAATATTTGAAATCTTTATTGGATAACATTAGCAAATTGAGGTTGAATCTGTCCACGTCTTTCAGAAAAAAATCTAAAAATATCTTTATTTTTTATAATTCTCAAAATCTAAATTGTTTAGATGCCAATTTTTCTTTAAAACTATTAAGAATTATATCTGAAGTTCACAAAAACACAAATTTTATTAAGATTGACCAGAAAAATTAAACAAAACAGCCTTTTGAACATGTATACCCCCATTTTTTAAATATCATTTTTTTCAATCATTCTTTGCAAAGCTCGAAAAAAAATTAAAATGATGATATAGACTCAAAATCAATAAAGATAAATATCAAGTTAGTTAGTTATAAAAAAAAGTTAAAAAGCTTTAGGTCCATAAAAGCAGATAAAAATTTCGTGTCAGTGTATGTACTAAATGACATGTACATCATATGGACATAGTGCAAAGTGTGAATTTCCATAAATAATGTATATCAAATGCTTTGTATGCACATTGACACTATAATAAACAAATATATACTTGCAAAATTATTTTCAGTCATCCAGAAAGATTTTATTTCATTACACAAGTAATAATCATAATTTTATATTGGTGTGTAAAATTAAAACCGGATCCGTAAAAGTATGGACCTTCCTTAAACAAATATTGGATTTTCATTATACATGTGTATTCAACAGAGCCCTACCCTATACTGTAGCACCTTTGATCAAGGGGCTATGAATTTAATAATTTTTGAAGAGGCACCTTCCCTCATCATAACCATGCGTTTAATTCATTGGCTTAATACCGAGGAAAAGAGGAGATTTTCAAAGAATTATAGAGCCTCGCTTTAACACCAGAACTACTGACTCGTAGGCCAAGAAATTCAAAATTTAGGAAGAGACACTTGCTCTTCTTAACTATGCATTTAGTTTGTTTCTGTAATACCAGGGACAGAGGAGATGAGTTTTAAACAAGTGCATTTTCACTTTAAATTCAACAGAGCCCCAACCCTGACCCTGTGGCATATATTTCAATTTTGGTAGACGCAATCCTTATTGCAATCATGCCAACATTTTAACTGGTTGATGTTTGGGAGTAAAACAAAATTAAAGATTGCATTACTTTTGATGGCCCCATCCTTCAGGACCCCCCCAAGAGGGGGTGGGTGGGGCAGGGGGCATGAATTTCACAATTTTTACTCCCCTTCACCCATTGATGCCATATGCCAAAATTGGTTCAATGGTTCCAGAGAAGAAACTGAAAATGTTCAAATGTTAAAGCACGATGGACATTGACAGATGGAAACGGAAAAACCACAAGTCACCGAACTGTATGTCTGGGAGAAGATACCATGCATTACCTAAAACTTCTTGTAGTAATAGCATATGCCCAATGTGAAAGTTAAGACCAAAGGTCAAAGACATTTGTGTCAACTCAAAGGACACCATACACCATGAGGGACCATCGATGTCAGAAAAAAAAACCATGCATTGCAAGTAACATGTAGCATCATTTTAAGGTTATCACTATCCCCCCTTCTTCCCCAGACACCCCAAAACATTAACACGCCTTCTTGTCAAGTGACCAAGCACATGAGAAATTATTTAAAAAAAAACTAAATCAGTAGATTTATATTATTTATTGACAAATGAAATTGTCATGTTTTCAAGATAAATATTCATGGACTCATCAACAAAACATAGTGGGAAAGCGATCCATCACATGTATAAATCATCAGTTTATACAAAGTAAAATAAAACAGCTAGGTTTATATCTATATATACATAAGCAAAAAGTTAAGTACATTAATCACTTTATGTAAATGTGTTTAAAAATGACTGTGGAATTTGGGATTAAAATAATAAAATTGGACGGAGAAAAAATAAAAACACACAAAACAAGGGGTATATTCATGGATGAATTAATGAATGTGACAATCCTTCAATGCATCACTGAGGTTTAATGATTATACACAGAAAAGGAAATGACTTACTGTTAAGGATATGATTATGTGAAATTCATGAAAAGTGTAAAAGATGTTTTAAACGAAAAAGAATGCACACTATGTTAATCTGACTTAGATAGAAAATCTCAGTGATTAGATTTTCAGCATCTCTTCTTTTCCTCTGAAAGCTTCAAATGCAGTTATATATATTTTCTTATAAATTTCATAGTAATTAGTGTCAAATTAAAAAATAAAATTAAAAGTTTACTTGTACATGTTGTATAAGTTCATAAGTTTACATAAAGACTATCAAACAAATGCAGTGTCATCAATATAACCATCTTTTGATACATGCAGTGCACTGACATAAAATCTATATTGTTTTGTCCCAAGATAAAAACTAATGATCAACAAAAATCAGTCAGAACTAAATCTGAACAACAAGATCAGTATACTATTTCATAATTAATAATTTATAATATATATTAATTCATAAATTACTTATCATAACATTATCAACAATAATTAAATATATCTGACAACATGCAACCTTAAAATAAAAATGGACGGTATATATGAACCACAACAAAACATTGGGAAAAAAATCACAGGAATCAACAATATACACCACACCGAGATTGTATACAATCAACAATGATCATTACATTATATCAAATTTCATGTAATAGGTATCTGCTCTTAATAAATATTTCTCTTTGAGAATCATTTGAATGAACCAAGCAAATAGCCATTTCTATACCCAATTCAAATCAAATCTTATTTCATCCTACGTAATTACAACTGGTACATCATCGTATAGCACTTTTATGTGTGGGATTAAGTTAAGCATGATAAATAATATACACAATTAAAATAAATAAATTAAAACAATCATAGAATCATTTAAAATAAATTAATGACCCCATCCCTTTTCCCAATCCATTAACTTTTAATGTCAATTTGTTTCTACTACAGTTGTATATTGTGCAAAAATGCTATGTGAATTTTAATCAGTCACTTAAATACTTACTGAATTCTTTAGTTTTTTTTTTTTCTTGTTTGAAAATTGATTTATTTTTTCAATACACAAGTACATGCATTTTAGCAAAACAATACTGGAAATGAAATCATGATAGGAGACAAAATAATATATACTGGCAACCTCCCAACAAATTAAAAACAAAAGGGACCATGGACGGCTTATATGTAAAAATATAAATTTTGTGGAGCAAAAATGAAAAAAAAAAAATTGGTTTAAAAATAAAACGAATAAACATATAAATATGTGAACATTTCTGGAGGGAATCATATGAACATAATGGCAAAAAAAATAAAATATCAACATTAGATAATTTTTATGTGGGTGACAAAAAAATCTATTCATCGACAGTACATCATAGAAAATCTTCTCTGTATGCCCCCACCCTTAGTTATACACCTGATATTTACCCAGAACTGGAATGGAATGTGACGTAAAAGGGAGTAAAACATTCCCTGAAAGTTCAGATTTTACAAATCACTTTTGAAAAATAAATATGGATGTAATATCACTAAAATCATTACAAAAAACACATCAACAACAGAAACATTTTGATGTAAATAATTTGAACATCTCTATAACAAGCTGTAAACATCTTTTTATATCTCAACAACTTCTGGTGGGGTAAAATTCTTTTTTTGATTTGGTAATAATCAGAAAAATTTTAATGCTGCTTATCAGTTTTGAGAAGTATTACATGTATTGTTAATACTGTCTTGTGATACTTGGAAAATTGTTCCTATAATGTCTGGAATGATTTAGAAAATTCATGGAATTCTTTTAAGGAATGCTTTCAGATGATAAATCCCTTAAAAAGGTACAAAACAAAGTATAACATAACAATTGAATCTTCTCTGTCAATCTTTAAAATAACAAGGGCCTAGGTATTTTCCAGAACTGACACAAAGATGTGCAATTTCATCTCAGGCGAATCTAGACTAAAACGGGGAGAATTTCTGATACTCTCTCTGGCAGCTGTATAGTTTACTTGGGTAATATTGGGCCCAGGGGCGGAGTTCTGCCTCGGGCACTGGGCAAACTGCTATAGTAGCCACAGTCACTGAGAATGCCCTCTATGTAAGTCTGCATTTGTTCATAGGTTATCCCTGCTTCCTTAAAATCAGGATCAAACTGGTGGTTCACTGGAGAGGAAAAAATTGAAATTATTTTACTTAAACTTATTAGCGCTCATAATTTAATTCACATAGTATTTATACATTAAACTTCATTAAAATTTATTTTAGAATATGTGTGATAAAAGCTTTTATACATGTAATTATGTATTAAACAAACATATATATATACCACTGTTATCGTCTGGAGTGGTCTCCCCTTCTACAGAACTGGCTGAACTAACTCTCTTACTCTCTACAGGACCTAAGTTCATGTCAATTATCTCCCTTGATCCAGACATCAACTGAGAAAAAAATAAAAATATTTATCGGGTTTGTAATTATCAATATTATGCATAAGAAATACATGTATATCAGCTGTATTTCCATTTTTTAAAAACGTTTCTGACAGTAATTCTGTACATATAAATGATATTTTATTTTTTCTCTCATAAATCTGACAAAAAAACTACCTATTTTAGAACATTACAGAATAATGCAAAATGAGAAATGAAAGTGAAAGTATTCAAATTTATTAGTATATCCTGAACCATTACCTTTTTGACCTCTGTCTTCAGATTGAGGCTGTTACTATCGGGAGCAAACAATGCCCTTTTGAACTTCTCCACCAGTCTACGTTTGGGGTGTGGATCTAAGGTGGGTGGAAGCTGACAGATGTACAGGATTTTGTGAAGCTGATGCATCATCTGCTGAATCGGGTCACTGATCTGTCGCACTTTACGCTGGGATATTGTCACAGTTGGTGTGTTAGCACTGTCTGCAGAACACAAATTACAAAATAACGTTAAAATACATCAATAACTAATGTACTTCACATACATGTTTTCTTTTGGGAATTTTTGAAAATATAAAATGAAAAAAATTCCAATTTATATTATTAACATGATCAACTTGCTTCTTTAATATATCACTTCTAGTTATTACTTGATTTTACTCTTATATCATATCAAAGAAAAATTATAAATTAACAGAGATAAATATTTATCTTTTTTAACACTATAACCCTATTTTCAAAACTTAGTTTTAGTCCAAGGTAAAGATTTCTATTTCTCTATACATATAAGATTGGATAGGAAGTAACTGTAATTGAAATAATGAGAACTTACTGGGTCTCTTGGTTTTCTTCTTGTTCCTGGCGACAGACTGCGGAGCTGGCATGCTGTTAGAGCGATGGTAGTCCCGTGCTGTCAGACTCTGCTCGTGGCCATTAATCAGCAGGTCAGAGGAACTGGAGGCCGATGTCAGATTACTGGGGGAGGGGTCACCTGAACTGTACCCAGAGTCACGAATCGTCCGAGCTATAAAAACAGAACCAAGATGTCAAAAAAATTCTTCATTGTAAAATGTATCTCAACTAGTGAAACTAACTAGCAACTCAGTGGATTTAAAATTTCAGACTGATATGTTTTCCCTATCCTTATTTACATGATCACTTAAGGTTACAAAAAATTGATTGAAATGAAATATTTTTTCGACAAAGAGTCAACAGGATCAGACACGAGTTTAGAAACTTAGAAATTCCCGTGTAATACAACAATTTGTAAATTGTCAAAATATAAACACATGTATATACATGGTCTACTATTTAAACATAGTAGCAGAATAGCGTCTGAACTCACAGTGGCCATTAGGAATGTCCAGACTGAGAGGAGACAAGGTGAACTGTGACCGCTTGGGTCTGCGCTCAGCCCGTCGTGTCTTTGGGGTGTGGGGCGGGCGGGGGATGGAGGGGAGGCGTCTGGTCCCCCGGGTACTCCCAGCACTGCTCTCCCTACTCTCACACTCACTGCTGGGGCAGCTTTCATCCTCCTCATCAGAAGATAAACCTAGAACACATGTATACACATCATTGTCTGTATGCTTAAATAACAGATTGAAATGGATGGAAATCAAAAGAATGTTTGACAGCACATCAAAAAATCAGATCTGAATAGCACTATTTTGTTATATAAATACATGTACAGTCCGACTATAAATAAATTTACTTACTTCTTTCTTACTATAGCAAAAGTCTTATAAAATTTCATTTAATTTCAAAATATGGAGGAATCTTAATTTTGGGAAAAAAAACTGGGTTTCTTATAATAATTTCATTCAGTAAATTGCTAGATTTCACAGAATAGAATTAAGATATCAATATAAACTTCACAGGTTTTGCTTATTTGACTTTTCTTACCTCCTGAAGAGAGGGACTCGGACTGGAGAGCTCGGGTAAACTCGACCTCCACCAGACTCGGGTCAATAATGTCCCCGTCCTTCAGGGCCACCGCCCCTCCACTACCCGCCAGGTTGGCCAAGCGGTCGTACTTCTCCTGAGAGATCTGGAACAACTGATGGTACTTCTGCATGTTCTGGTTAGCCTCAAAGTAATGTCTGAAAATCACAAAGTTGATCATGATTGTAGTTGTTTAAGTGCATGTTCGCAGTAGTCAATTAGACAAAGGACATATACTTCTGTCATACTAGTTCACTATTTTTCACAAACATTTCTACTCAACAATTCCTCATCCTCGAAATTATATCCCCACGAACTCATATTTCTTCCTCAAAACACGAAATTTTGACCCCACGAGAATATGTGATTTTACAGTGCAAAAATATATCAAAATGAGAGTCATTTGAAAAACTCTTTGAATTACTCTTAATTCTGAGTCATATGAATTAGTAAATATTAAAATGATCTATTTTTTCTTCTATGGTTCAGTGTACAAGTGTTTTGAGCTACGTTGAATAAACTCTCCCAGAGTGATTCTATACTTTACCTTTGTGATTTCTTTTGTTCCTTCTCTAGCTTTTTCTCTAGTGTTATCTGATTAATCCTGAGGTTGTCCACATGTACCAGGAGTTTGTCAGCGATCTGTGATGCCAACTGAACCGTGTCAGGACGATCGTCCACTGATTTACAAATACAGCTGAAAAAAAACAAGACAGTTAAACATTAAGCAAATTCAACACTCTGTGTATTGTCTTCCAGTACATGTCAAATTAGATACAGGTTTCAGTCTTTTGATTATTGATCTTTAATATGTACCTTCTGACAGTCTGAATAATTCTGTCGGAGTAAGCTCCCTCTGGAATAGCTGTATACTCTGCATTCACAATCTGTAACATTAATATTTCTTATTCAGTATCCTACATTAAACTTGATTTCTAACTTGAAGTTCATAATGATTTTTTGACAATAATCTTGCATAGCATTACATATTCATGATGATTGATAATAATTACCTTTATAAATTAAATTAAAGGGCTAATATGCCATTTTTTCATTGCTTCGCTCTATATGGAATCAATTTAATAAATTTCCTTAAGGTGCCTCTCACCTTGTTAACAAGCACCAACATATTGTCACTGAAGAAGGGGGGCTTTAGTGTACACATCTGATAAAGGATACAGCCCAGAGCCCAGACGTCAGCCTTCTCTCCATACGGAAAGTTCTGTACTATCTCCGGACTGTGATAATAGAGAAAGACATACTTTGTAATGAAGTGCCATCAAAGATTTCAGACACTCAAGTTTTACACTAAGTAATTTTTGAAAGTTTAGGAATGGAATCTTTCTCGAGGCTTGAAAACTCCTATGTTTTTGAGAATATATGTGTACATGTAGGAAAAGAAAATGTATCTGTTAGATTACAGGTAAAAAAGTCACTTTATTTGTATCTAATCTTGTTTAGAGAATAAAGAATGGTATCCACTAATGCCACAATGTACCATCAATAAAGAAAGATACCCACCATGTACCCAATCAATAGAGAAATTGATGCCCATCACTTACCACCAATAGAAAATGATGCCCATTTTTTATTACCCAATCAAAAGAGAATATGGTGCCCACTACTTACCACCAATAGAGAATGGTGCCCACTATTTGCCACCAACAGAGAATGATGCCCATGATTTACCCAATCAATACAGAATGGTGCCCACTATTTACCAGATCAATAGAGAATGGTGCCCACTACTTACCACCAATAGAGAATGGTGCCCACTACTGAAGTCATTTTACTGCAGTCACTTCTCTTCTGTTTGGCTAATCCAAAATCAGCTGGAAAAATTAAAGTAAACTTTTAGCATATTTCATTAAGTACTATTATAATACCTTATTGACACCTCTGTCTCTAAGATAAAATTTTTTTTAATGATTTAAGATCTCAATTTTTAAGGATAAAAAGATGCAGGATTTTTTAAGTTTTAAGGTTAGATCGCACTAAGTATTCTAAATTTAAAATCAGTATCTTAAAAATTTTTCCCTGTATTGAAGACAACTGTATAATAACCAACTAAAATCAAGATCAGGAGGAGATAACTCCAGGTCTACTATCTATAGGATGAGATACTTAATATAGTAACATATACACTGTAACCTCTGACTTACTATGTACCAGAAGGACTTACTGATAGTGACTTTTTCATCCTCTGTAAGTGTGGGGGGGGGGGGGGGGGAGGGGGTGGTCAGTCTAGATCAGGAGGATGTAACTCTAACTTACTGATTTGTCAGGAGGAAATAACTCTGACTTACTGATCTGTCAGGAGGAGATAACTCTGACTTACTGATCTGTCAGGAGGAGATAACTCTGACTTACTGATAGTGACTTTGTCGTCCTCTCCTAACATGATGTTGTTAGGGGTCAGACAAGATCAGGAGGAGATAACTCTGACTTACTGATAGTGACTTTGTCGTCCTCTCCTAACATGATGTTGTTAGTGGGGGGGGGTGTCAGACTAGATCAGGAGGAGATAACTCTGACTTACTGATAGTGACTTTGTCGTCCTCTCCTAACATGATGTTGTTAGGGGTCAGACAAGATCAGGAGGAGATAACTCTGACTTACTGATAGTGACTTTGTCGTCCTCTCCTAACATGATGTTGTTAGGGGTCAGACAAGATCAGGAGGAGATAACTCTGACTTACTGATAGTGACTTTGTCGTCCTCTCCTAACATGATGTTGTTAGTGGGGGGGGGTGTCAGACTAGATCAGGAGGAGATAACTCTGACTTACTGATAGTGACTTTGTTGTACTCTCCTAACATGATGTTGTTAGGGGTCAGACAAGATCAAGAGGAGATAACTCTGACTTACTGATCTGTCAGGAGGAGATAACTCTGACTTACTGATAGTGACTTTGTCGTCCTCTCCTAACATGATGTTGTTAGGGGTCAGACAAGATCAGGAGGAGATAACTCTGACTTACTGATAGTGACTTTGTCGTCCTCTCCTAACATGATGTTGTTAGTGGGGGGGGGTGTCAGACTAGATCAGGAGGAGATAACTCTGACTTACTGATAGTGACTTTGTCGTCCTCTCCTAACATGATGTTGTTAGGGGTCAGGTCAGTCTAGATCAGGAGGAGATAACTCTGACTTACTGATTGTGACTTTGTCGTCCTCTCCTAACATGATGTTGTTAGGGGTCAGGTCAGTCTAGATCAGGAGGAGATAACTCTGACTTACTGATAGTGACTTTGTCGTCCTCTCCTAACATGATATTGTTAGGGGTCAGACAAGATCAGGGGGTGATAACTCTGACTTACTGATAGTGACTTTGTCGTCCTCTCCTAACATGATGTTGTTAGGGGTCAGACAAGATCAGGAGGAGATAACTCTGACTTACTGATAGTGACTTTGTCATCCTCTCTTAACATGATGTTGTTAGGGGTCAGACAAGATCAGGAGGAGATAACTCTGACTTACTGATAGTGACTTTGTCATCCTCTCTTAACATGATGTTGTTAGGGGTCAGACAAGATCAGGGGGAGATAACTCTGACTTACTGATAGTGACTTTGTCGTCCTCTCCTAACATGATGTTGTTAGGGGTCAGGTCAGTCTAGATCAGGAGGAGATAACTCTGACTTACTGATAGTGACTTTGTCGTCCTCTCCTAACATGATGTTGCTAGGGGTCAGGTCAGTCTAGATCAGGGGGAGATAACTCTGACTTACTGATAGTGACTTTGTCATCCTCTCTTAACATGATGTTGTTAGGGGTCAGGTCAGTCTAGATCAGGAGGAGATAACTCTGACTTACTGATAGTGACTTTGTCGTCCTCTCCTAACATGATGTTGTTAGGGGTCAGATAACTCTGACTTACTGATAGTGACAGTCAGATCAGGAGGAGATAACTCTGACTTACTGATAGTGACTTTGTCGTCCTCTCCTAACATGATGTTGTTAGGGGTCAGACAAGATCAGGGGAGATAACTCTGACTTACTGATAGTGACTTTGTCGTCCTCTCTTAACATGATGTTGTTAGGGGTCAGACAAGATCAGGAAGAGATAACTCTGACTTACTGATAGTGACTTTGTCGTCCTCTCTTAACATGATGTTGTTAGGGGTCAGACAAGATCAGGGGGTGATAACTCTGACTTACTGATAGTGACTTTGTCATCCTCTCTTAACATGATGTTGTTAGGGGTCAGACAAGATCAGGGGGTGATAACTCTGACTTACTGATAGTGACTTTGTCGTCCTCTCCTAACATGATGTTGTTAGGGGTCAGACAAGATCAGGAAGAGATAACTCTGACTTACTGATAGTGACTTTGTCGTCCTCTCCTAACATGATGTTGTTAGGGGTCAGACAAGATCAGGAGGAGATAACTCTGACTTACTGATAGTGACTTTGTCATCCTCTCCTAACATGATGTTGTTAGGGGTCAGACAAGATCAGGGGGTGATAACTCTGACTTACTGATAGTGACTTTGTCGTCCTCTCCTAACATGATGTTGTTATGGGTCAGTCAAGATCAGGAGGAGATAACTCTGACTTACTGATAGTGACTTTGTCATCCTCTCTTAACATGATGTTGTTAGGGGTCAGACAAGATCAGGGGGTGATAACTCTGACTTACTGATAGTGACTTTGTCGTCCTCTCCTAACATGATGTTGTTAGGGGTCAGACAAGATCAGGAGGAGATAACTCTGACTTACTGATAGTGACTTTGTCATCCTCTCCTAACATGATGTTGTTAGGGGTCAGGTCAGTCTAGATCAGGAGGAGATAACTCTGACTTACTGATAGTGACTTTGTCGTCCTCTCCTAACATGATGTTGTTAGGGGTCAGACAAGATCAGGGGGAGATAACTCTGACTTACTGATAGTGACTTTGTCGTCCTCTCCTAACATGATGTTGTTAGGGGTCAGACAAGATCAGGAGGAGATAACTCTGACTTACTGATAGTGACTTTGTCGTCCTCTCCTAACATGTTGTTGTTAGGGGTCAGACAAGATCAGGGGGAGATAACTCTGACTTACTGATTGTGACTTTGTCGTCCTCTCCTAACATGGTGTTGTTAGGGGTCAGTCTAGATCAGGAGGAGATAACTCTGACTTACTGATAGTGACTTTGTCGTCCTCTCCTAACATGATGTTGTTAGGGTCAGACAAGATCAGGAGGAGATAACTCTGACTTACTGATAGTGACTTTGTCATCCTCTCTTAACATGATGTTGTTAGGGGTCAGACAAGATCAGCAGGAGATAACTCTGACTTACTGATAGTGACTTTGTCATCCTCTCTTAACATGATGTTGTTAGGGTCAGACAAGATCAGGAGGAGATAACTCTGACTTACTGATAGTGACTTTGTCGTCCTCTCCTAACATGATGTTGTTAGGGGTCAGTCAAGATCGGGAGGAGATAACTCTGACTTACTGATCTAGGGGTCAGACAAGATCAGCAGGAGATAACTCTGACTTACTGATAGTGACTTTGTCGTCCTCTCCTAACATGATGTTGTTAGGGGTCAGACAAGATCAGGAGGAGATAACTCTGACTTACTGATTGTGACTTTGTCGTCCTCTCCTAACATGGTGTTGTTAGGGGTCAGTCTAGATCAGGAGGAGATAACTCTGACTTACTGATAGTGACTTTGTGTCCTCTCCTAACATGATGTTGTTAGGGGTCAGGTCAGTCTAGATCAGGAGGAGATAACTCTGACTTACTGATAGTGACTTTGTCATCCTCTCTTAACATGATGTTGTTAGGGGTCAGACAAGATCAGGAGGAGATAACTCTGACTTACTGATAGTGACTTTGTCGTCCTCTCCTAACATGATGTTGTTAGGGGTCAGACAAGATCAGGGGGAGATAACTCTGACTTACTGATAGTGACTTTGTCATCCTCTCCTAACATGATGTTGTTAGGGGTCAGACAAGATCAGGAAGAGATAACTCTGACTTACTGATAGTGACTTTGTCATCCTCTCCTAACATGATGTTGTTAGGGGTCAGGTCAGTCTAGATCAGGAGGAGATAACTCTGACTTACTGATAGTGACTTTGTCGTCCTCTCCTAACATGATGTTGTTAGGGGTCAGGTCAGTCTAGATCAGGAGGAGATAACTCTGACTTACTGATAGTGACTTTGTCGTCCTCTCCTAACATGATGTTGTTAGGGGTCAGACAAGATCAGGAGGAGATAACTCTGACTTACTGATAGTGACTTTGTCGTCCTCTCCTAACATGATGTTGTTAGGGGTCAGACAAGATCAGGAGGAGATAACTCTGACTTACTGATAGTGACTTTGTCATCCTCTCTTAACATGATGTTGTTAGGGGTCAGACAAGATCAGGAGGAGATAACTCTGACTTACTGATAGTGACTTTGTCATCCTCTCTTAACATGATGTTGTTAGGGGTCAGACAAGATCAGGGGGAGATAACTCTGACTTACTGATAGTGACTTTGTCGTCCTCTCCTAACATGATGTTGTTAGGGGGGTCAGTCTAGATCAGGAGGAGATAACTCTGACTTACTGATAGTGACTTTGTCGTCCTCTCCTAACATGATGTTGTTAGGGGTCAGGTCAGTCAAGATCAGGAGGAGATAACTCTGACTTACTGATAGTGACTTTGTCGTCCTCTCCTAACATGATGTTGTTAGGGGTCAGACAAGATCAGGAAGAGATAACTCTGACTTACTGATAGTGACTTTGTCGTCCTCTCCTAACATGATGTTGTTAGGGGTCAGACAAGATCAGGAAGAGATAACTCTGACTTACTGATTGTGACTTTGTCGTCCTCTCCTAACATGATGTTGTTAGGGGTCAGACAAGATCAGGAGGAGATAACTCTGACTTACTGATCTGTCAGGAGGACATAACTCTGACTTACTGATCTGTCAGGAGGAGATAACTCTGACTTACTGATCTGTCAGGAGGAGATAACTCTGACTTACTGATCTGTCAGGAGGAGATAACTCTGACTTACTGATCTGTCAGGAGGAGATAACTCTGACTTACTGATAGTGACTTTGTCGTCCTCTCCTAACATGATGTTGTTAGGGGTCAGACAAGATCAGGGGGTGATAACTCTGACTTACTGATTGTGACTTTGTCGTCCTCTCCTAACATGATGTTGTTAGGGGTCAGACAAGATCAGGAGGAGATAACTCTGACTTACTGATAGTGACTTTGTCGTCCTCTCCTAACATGATGTTGTTAGGGGTCAGACAAGATCAGGAGGAGATAACTCTGACTTACTGATAGTGACTTTGTCGTCCTCTCCTAACATGATGTTGTTAGGGGTCAGTCTAGATCAGGAGGAGATAACTCTGACTTACTGATAGTGACTTTGTCGTCCTCTCCTAACATGATGTTGTTAGGGGGTCAGACAAGATCAGGGGGAGATAACTCTGACTTACTGATAGTGACTTTGTCGTCCTCTCCTAACATGATGTTGTTAGGGGGTCAGACAAGATCAGGAGGAGATAACTCTGACTTAATGATCTGTCAGGGGGAGATTACTCTGACTTACTGATAGTGACTTTGTTGTACTCTCCTAACATGATGTTGTTAGGGGTCGGACAAGATCAAGAGGAGATAACTCTGACTTAATGATCTGTCAGGAGGAGATAACTCTGACTTACTGATAGTGACTTTGTCGTCCTCTCCTAACATGATGTTGTTAGGGGTCAGACAAGATCAGGGGGAGATAACTCTGACTTACTGATAGTGACTTTGTCGTCCTCTCCTAACATGATGTAGTTAGGGGTCAGACAAGATCAGGGGGAGATAACTCTGACTTACTGATAGTGACTTTGTCGTCCTCTCCTAACATGACGTTGTTAGGGGTCAGACAAGATCAGGAGGAGATAACTCTGACTTACTGATAGTGACTTTGTCATCCTCTCCTAACATGATGTTGTTAGGGGTCAGACAAGATCAGCAGGAGATAACTCTGACTTACTGATAGTGACTTTGTCGTCCTCTCCTAACATGATGTTGTTAGGGGTCAGTCTAGATCAGGGGGAGATAACTCTGACTTACTGATAGTGACTTTGTCGTCCTCTCCTAACATGATGTTGTTAGGGGTCAGGTCAGTCTAGATCAGGGGGAGATAACTCTGACTTACTGATAGTGACTTTGTCGTCCTCTCCTAACATGATGTTGCTAGGGGTCAGGTCAGTCTAGATCAGGGGGAGATAACTCTGACTTACTGATAGTGACTTTGTCATCCTCTCCTAACATGATGTTGTTAGGGGTCAGACAAGATCAGGAGGAGATAACTCTGACTTACTGATAGTGACTTTGTCATCCTCTCCTAACATGATGTTGTTAGGGGGTCAGACAAGATCAGGGGGAGATAACTCTGACTTACTGATCTGTCAGGAGGAGATAACTCTGACTTACTGATAGTGACTTTGTTGTCCTCTCCTAACATGATGTTGTTAGGGGGTCAGACAAGATCAAGAGGAGATAACTCTGACTTAATGATCTGTCAGGGGGAGATTACTCTGACTTACTGATAGTGACTTTGTCGTCCTCTCCTAACATGATGTTGTTAGGGGTCAGTCTAGATCAGGGGGAGATAACTCTGACTTACTGATAGTGACTTTGTCGTCCTCTCCTAACATGATGTTGTTAGGGGTCAGTCTAGATCAGGAGGAGATAACTCTGACTTACTGATAGTGACTTTGTCATCCTCTCCTAACATGATGTTGTTAGGGGGTCAGACAAGATCAGGGGGAGATAACTCTGACTTACTGATTGTGACTTTGTCATCCTCTCCTAACATGATGTTGTTAGGGGTCAGACAAGATCAGCAGGAGATATCTCTGACTTACTGATTGTGACTTTGTCATCCTCTCCTAACATGATGTTGTTAGGGGTCAGACAAGATCAGGAGGAGATAACTCTGACTTACTGATAGTGACTTTGTCATCCTCTCCTAACATGATGTTGTTAGGGGTCAGACAAGATCAGCAGGAGATAACTCTGACTTACTGATTGTGACTTTGTCATCCTCTCCTAACATGATGTTGTTAGGGGTCAGACAAGATCAGCAGGAGATAACTCTGACTTACTGATAGTGACTTTGTCATCCTCTCCTAACATGATGTTGTTAGGGGTCAGGTCTCGGTGAAGAATCCCCTTCTCCTTATGCAGATATCTCAGTGCCAGCACCAACTATCAAAACAATTCACTGATGTGTATAACACAGAAATATCACTTTGTCTTTTATATACTTGAAAGAACTATAGGAATTATCCAAATTTAAAATCACATGTACATGCATTACCAACTTTTACGTTGAGTCAAGCATGGAATTATCAGCTAACTTATTGTAGTAGGAAATATAAAACCAACTCCCTTATACCTGTGTGATATTGTATTCATAAAACTCACCTGCATGAAAATATTCCATATCCTATCTTCTGGGAACTTCATGTTCTTTTCCTTCAGTGAATTAAAGTGTTCCCCTAATGGGGCCCCCTCAATCAACTCCATCACAATATAGAGCTTTTCTTCTAAAAGAGGGAGAAAAAATAATATAATATATATGCCAACTAACAATGTGTGGAATTTTCCCAATTAAACCATTTATTTAATAAAACAACTGTTTATTATGTTTGGTCTAATACTTTAAAGATTTACTCCACCCATGATTACATGATTTGGTTGATTTTGTCAACTAGAGCTATAATGATAATTTAACTTAAAATTTTTTACCTTGTACAAATGTTTTGTAGTAACGGACAATATTGGGGTGTTTCATTTGCTTCCGTATTATGGCAATTTCATTGATTATCTCCCCTACACTTTGATTGCGTTCCTGTGAATTCCGACCAAAGGCGGGCGACTCATAATTTATCTAGAAATACAACATTACAAATTCAACAGTTTTGTCAATCTTATATGTCAACATTATTCTATACTTTATTTGTTCATATCAGACTGAAGATTTGGAAACATCCACTTTTAGAAGATTTTCTCTAATATTTTGGACAATTTGGTGTTTTATTTATTAAACTCTAGATGTTGACTAACTTAATCTAAATGAATAAAATAGGTCATTATTCACCATATGAAGTGAGATCATTTTATTTGAGGTCTACTCAAGACATTTTAAGATTTCCTTGACCCACTTAGGTGACCTTAACCTTATTTAACTACTGACCTCTTTCATGGCTAGGAAGGTCTGTCCAGCAGTCCCCTTGCACACTTTATACACAGATCCAAAAGCACCTTTCCCTAACAATTCGAACACAGAGTAGTCTCCAATATGGCGAGTTGGAGATCGATTTAAGTTTGTTTCCTGGATGTTGACCAGAATTTCTTCAACCACCTCAGCCTGTCAAAATAATCAGTTTTATCTAATAAAGCATCAATGTAAAATATTTTCACATGTAAAAAAACCCATTTTTCTTCCTTTTTTTTTTTAAATTCGCAACAAGAGTGAACAAGCTAAGCCCAATGTTGTTCAAGGATCTTATGCTTGAAAAGTAATTCTATGTAAGCAAGCTAAAAAGCAAAATCTTTCCTGGAGTTAAAAATCTACAATGAAGACACTTACAGTCAAACCGTTAATTTTTTCCACTAGCGGCTTGTATTCATTCAAGTCCTGTTTGTAGTGACCAATGTTTATAAACATTTCAAATAAATCCACAGGAAACAATCGCTTGAACAGCCGTCGATTTCTCTCCATACTGAACAAAAACCGGAGAGCACGGAAGCTGTACTTCTGCAGACTTTTACACAGTTTTGTTTCTTCTGGTGAGCACTTTTCACACGGAGGTAAAATTAAACATCCCAGCGTATATATTCCATTAGACTGAACAATCTGTTGGGCGTTAGCATCGTTCATTACCAGCTCTGTTAAAGCTGTACAACACGCTGTAAAGAAGAAAATTTCTCAAGATGTACACTCCAACAAAGTTACAATTTAAATCAATTGATACGACAGTAAAACAATGCTTGCAATATCTCATTTAACTTGGTTTTAAAAATAAATGCAATATTAAACATGAGAATATTTATACTTACCACATTTCACTTGATATTTTTGATCCATAAGTTCCTCAGCCTATAAAAATGGGGAAAAGATGTCAGATATTTTTATCGGCAATAAAAATCAAAATTTTTATCTAATTGGTATACTAGGCTTGAGAGTGACAGAATTATTACAACTAATACCTACATCCCTACAATTTTGTTTAAAAGAAAAAAACTGAAATATATTACTTTTTTTCAACATGATCGATCGAATTCCAACATGTTGGAGAAAATTTATAATGCAACACCTTTTATCGATCATTATCATGATGATAGTCTAAATGACAAGTGAAAAACATAATCTGCAGAAAAATGCAAACTGTTTGCAGAATCAATGAGATGGCTTGGTTATAAATGGTACCACCCCTTTTTCCAAGGTAGAGCTAGTGTACTGACTCAAAACCATGCAACACTCAAGAGGGGTTACAAATGGCATGTTGCTATGGAGACTCATGAAAGTGTTAGAAAACAAGAACAAGGGCTGCTATGAAGACTTCACCATGAAATGAATTTCATTCTGATGTAATGAATGAATGGAAAGCAAAGTGCTTAATGTTCATTGGCATAGTGTCATGCATGATTTTGATCACTGCAAAGCAGGCAAAAGGTCAAGGTTAAGTTCACCTGTCTGCCTGACGTTTTCTCATTGGCTGCCATTACATTATCGAATACAATCTGTCAGATTTCAGAAAAAAGACAAAATGATTTTTTTTTTCCTACACAGCAAGGTTAAAGTACAAATTGAGTAATTTTCATTTTAATTCAAAGTGGTTTGTATATAATGGGATTTTTTTTTCTGCCTCATATTAAAGTAAATATATATATTTTTTTAATTTTGAATTGGTATAAGATATAATGGAGGTAGCTTACATCATCTATGGGTGATCTACCGTGAGGCCCTGCGCTGGCTGCACTACAACCATTCTCACTTCTCTCTGTCATGAAGTTTCTGTCATTCCTATAAACAAAGCAAAATCTTAGATAATTTTCAAAGAATTGAAGAGTCTGTCATTTCCCATATTCTTTTAACAACTCAACAGTTGCCAAAATTCAACCTTTACAAGTAATCAATTCATCTTAACATGCTTTTAATTTGAAGCCAACTTTGCAATAAGCAATCTCCTATTGAAATCTATCACAAAATCACAATCTGGATATGTTACAGATATATATCTTCAGTTTAATCCCCACTAAATGAATGAAATTTTTAATCTTATCCACAATCTTTTTTATTATTTCTAACAGAATCCATTGTATGGATATTCTTTCTAGCCTTATCCCCAGTATGGATATTTTCCTACCCCTATCCACCCTATAAATATTTTTCAGTATACAACTGACCTGAGTAGAGATAGGATTGTGGGTATCCCTCCCATCTGTCGGATCTCTTTATTTGCCTCAGGGTAGGTACACATGTGGATTAAACACTGTATGACAGGGAGAAGAAGGTTCACATTGTCAAAATGTAACTGACTCAGTAAAATAGGGATGCCTTGGTGCTCCTGCACTGATTCCTGACACGAACGTTCATTACACAGTCTTTGGAGAAGCTTGGCAGCTAGTCTGTAAGGACAAACACATTGTCTTCATGTATTTTATAAAAAAAGAGAATACTCCAGTTCATTTACTGTCAAAATCTTTAATGATGTATTTTCATGATATCAAAAATTCTTAGTGCTTTTAAAGAAAAGTTTGTGACCTACTTTTTGGACAAACTGTCATAGTCCTTTATGATTCCCAGCAAGTCTTCAGCACAGTTTCTCTCTGCTATCAGCTTCCTGGCTTCTGGGCTGTTAAAACACAATGTCAAATACAGTAAAACTTGGCTATAATGAAATAAGAGGGACCTATGAAATAACTTCGCCATATCCATAATTCCTTCTATAAGGAATTTGTTATATTTATATTGCTGGGAATCCAAGATAACTTTGCTCTATCCATAAATTCGCAATATCTGTGTTCGTACTAGACGAGTTTTACTGTAATTCCTAAAAACTCTTAATGCAATCTTTATCATCCTAAAGTTTATCGTTATTTCATGAACTACAATGCTCCTATAAAACATTTTTACACAGTGATTAAAATTGTTAAATTATGAAAAAATACCATTGAGCTAAGGCAAGAAGAGCGTGTAGTGCACAGTGGAGTGCAATAAGGTCATCACCATGGCCACGGAGTAGAAGAAGTAGTCCCTCATGAACTTTACACTCGATCAACCATTCTCTCTGTGTCTCATTTACAGCTGCAAACTTCTGGAAAATGTCTACAAGCAATGATAAAAAACACATGAGAAGTCAGGCAAATAATGAAATAAGGGGGCACTGTATAAATTCAGTCAAACCCTGTTAATTCAAACTTGACAGGACCAAGAAAAAACTTCAAGGTAGTCAATAATTCAAGATAAGGGGGGTTTAATATTTAAAGAATATGTGGTTGGGACTCCAGTTTGACATATATCCATGGTGTTTGCGATATCAGTGTTTGAGATACCGAAGTTCATCTGTATTTTTTAATTGAGAATTACAATTGGCCAAACTTACTTGACATTTCCTTCAGTATATCCACTAAATACGGAGAGTCTCCATATAAAAGATAGCTCTTGGTTGCCTTGGTGAACAGCTGAAACACAGAAATTATAAAAAAAAAAATTATAAGTAAAATGTGTAACTGTTGTGCTAATATTAAAATCATAAAGGTGTCTCAGAAAATTGGAAGAAAAGACAGAATTTCATTAAGTTCAATTTTGCTTTCAATCTCTTGTAATAAACAAACTAATGGTGAGGATTTATATTTCTATACCTCTGTGAAGACTTGAAGTCCTCGTAGAGAGTAGAAGAGCTTCTGGTACTCTGGATCTCTCATCAGGATCCTGAGGCACGTCACCAATCGGAGGACATTCTCTGACGGAGCGGAGGTAATCCAGTCCCTGAGATTGAAAACGAGACTAAAGGTAATAAGGTATAAAGATACAACTAATCTATTATAAAGGTTATCCAGGTGTAAAGCATTATAACTAAAGGGTAATGGAAATCCAGGTTTAAGGTATCAAAAATCTTTTATAAAGGTAATACAATTTATAAAGGTTCCACAAATCTATTATAAATGAATTCCAGGTATAAAGGTACCACAAATCTATTATAAACGTAATCTTGATATAAAGGTACCACAAATCTATTATAAAGGTGATCTGGATATAAAAGTACCTCAAATCTATTGATATTTAGATATTCCACATACATATAAAATTATACAATGCACTTTATGATGTGCATGTATGCACATATAACTGATCTCAATATTTGCCAACACACTTAATCTGAATACTTAGCATTTAGGCCTGAGTACAATTTTCTTTTAAGTAAGGGTACATGAGTACTTACACACAACATAATCTTTGTTTGATTAGAGCCTTGAAAACCTCTGAGAATTTTTCATGAAGGGGGTGATTCACAAACTGTCTCTGGGACTGGTACTTTAAGCTAAAAATAGAAATGTCACTGATTATAAATTTAAAGTCATTTTTATCAAAATTAAAAAGAAATACTGTAATTCAACTAAATGACATGTTCATTCTATATTTAATTTAAGTAAATACACAACTATTTAAGGATGTGTAGAAACTGTAAAAAGGTTCTACAAAAACTGAAAGGACCCTTGTAAGGTATAAAACAGCTCATACCTTTACATTGCAAGTGATGAATATTATTTCAATTTATTTTTGCAATGATAGTTTAGTGACTACAGTATATAACTTACTTGAACTTTTCTAGGACCAGACTCTCCTGGGATTGCTGCTGGTGTTGTATACTCCTACCCTGGGGACTCGGCCATTGTTGATGGCTGACGTTTACGGTTTTCTTTGAGGAGATGGATGGAAGCTAAATAAATGGCACAAAAAGAATATTTAATTACCGGTAAACATGAAATACTGAAAATTATAAACAATAATTATTTTTATTTACTCTTAATAAAAATTTTCACAGGGAATATACTAGCAACCAATTAATACAAGAAATATTTTGGACATAAAATTACTGTAAAAATTTCACCAAAAATTTTAATTATATAAACGAGTAGTCTATAGGGTTTAATTGCATGAATAAAAATTGAAATAAGTAACTTTGATAAACTGTAAGCATACATGGAATTATTTTCCCCAATGCTAATGTCTTATATTTTTTCAATAATCAAAAAATGAGAGATAGTTTTAATTTTATATTGTATCTAGTAAAGTCTTTGTGGTGTCATATTATTATTTTACACTTTCTGAACTCAAAATTAAATTGGTTAATCAATCAACTTAAATATTTTTTTTTAATTCTAGGCCAGAAAACTCATTCAAAGCAATGTCATTATGACAAGTTAAATCTTGAAAGAGAAAAACTTCAAAAAGTTGTGCAATACTTAAATCGTCAACCCATTTAGGAAATTCCCAGGTATACAAAAACCATTGAAAAAAGTTTAGACAGTGAGAAAACAGACCTATGTTCACCTCGACACTTCAATTAAAGGGTTTAATCTGCCAAAGTTTACATACAGACAGTGCTTTAACACTGTCAGTCATAAAATCCTTCAGGGTTTTAGACATATACACTGTAAATACTTCCCACCTTGATTTATGATGTGGGTATAACGATGACTAGACAGAAATATATAGGGGTACATTATAACGTACTGAACTTTAATGTCATAAATGATTTCCCTTGTATTCAATAATGCACATTGTGTTCAAATGAGAATCCAAGGCTAATATTTGCACATGTATGTATCTTTAAACAAAAAAATTCAATTCCTCTCAAAATTGGTATAATTTTCCCAATCTTATTTTGGTTAAAAACAGAAAAAAAAATTACTTTCCTCTAACTAGCTACAAGGACACAAATACCGGTACTCTTCAGCCTCTGAGTGTATGAGAATTTCAAGAGTCAATTTACAGAGCCAGGGTAGGCTTGGATGAGGGGCTATTTTACTGTCAATGTAACTCACTACAAAGCCAGATTATATGCTTGCTCTGTTACTTCTATCTTTGTGCACTTAATACATTCAGTCACTGTGCGCAATACTCGTCATTGACAGGGTCTTTTTCATTAAGTGGATCAAGCCCTGAGAGGTTACTGGTTGGAAAACCAAATGGGGCATTAAGAATTTAATTCAGAATACAAAGCAGTTTTTTGATAAGTGAAGCACTGAGGATATAATACTGAGTATAAGCATGTTAAAAGTAACATACTTGGTAGAACATTATAAGGAAGAATTTTATACAAGCATGCTGTTTGTTAACTTGAGTATATAATACTGAGTATAAGCATGTTATAAGTAACGATACTAGAGGGAGAACATTGATAATTAAGAATACAAACCTGTTGTTTGTTAAATGGAGCATTGAGGAGTTGAAGAAGTTGTCTCAGTCTTTTGCAGTCACTGAAAAAAAAAATATTTATTAAGTAATCTCTGATCAATCATGGTTTCAAATTAAGTATCTAAATAATAATTTTACTATAATGGTCAAACATTGAGTAGAATTAAGTACCTAAAATAAAAATTAAACCTCAACGCATTCACAGTTGTTTGTGTATGATTTGTATTTGTGATAATGATAAAAAAAAAAGGGGGGAAGGGGGGGGGGGTCTGTTTTAAAAAGGTATCTGGAATGGTACTTTACATTTTACCTGTTTACATCTTCTGTTCAGGTTAGGACTGTATTCAAAACTAATACTGAGGTATATATAGAATTTTTTTGGTCTTTTTAATGCTTCCTTTAGGAAAAAAAAAATCTTCATAGTTTAAGGACTAAAAATCCTAAGAAGGGGGGTGGGGGGAGTGGGGGGTGGATGGTGGTGGGGGGGTGTGCAGCTTCAATTAAAATCTTTTTATTCTCTTTCCAAATTATGCACTGTGACGTACATTGATATTGTAAAAGATTATTGATATAAACAAGTTATATTTTTTTCTTTGATGCAAGAAAGCAAATGGTTCATAAAAATTAAACATCTCCCATTTAAAAGAGTCAATCAATCACTCTATAATCAGAGCCCCCCGGTGAGAAATTTACCCGGATCCCCAAAAATCCCGACAATTAGCCATTCACATAATGTACTTATATGCCACCCCCAAGTTGTGGGTGGGTATAAACCTTTTATTTACCCAATTATGCCTCATTGTGCAAACACAATTTTATCAATATATTTAAAGCCTCTATATAATCTCACCCAAAGAGTTTCCATTTTTAAAGATTTCGGTTACAGCTCTTCTTTCTACTCTTACAAAAAGTTATAAATACCAAACAAAGGTATCTTTATATATCACTGAATGCAAGTTCCTAGCTTGTCTAGAACTGAAAAGTAATTAAAATCTAATTCTGATATGTATTTCTTCAGAATTATATATATGCATTGGATATTAATAGATTTATACCTAGTAATAAAAATAACCCCCATCCCCATCATTATATTTAAAGTAAAATTCAAGGAAGTTCCTTTCCAACCAAGTTGTCTATGAAAACACTCATGCTTTCCTTTCTTTCCCCATTTTTATTTTTTTATTGTAATCATAAACCTAAAATGGCAATGACCTTAGTTTACACAAACTTAATCCAGTTGAACCTTTTTAAATTAATCATTCACACTACCTAATGTGGCCCTAATGAAACAGAGATTCTTACTTCCAATTTTCAACAGCTCAGCTGCTCCACAGTAAATCAATTACAGACAAATGGACTTCTCATTCAGTGAAGAGAAAAAGCCTATAGATGGCCTATACACTCAGCATACAATATATACCCCTAACTGCATTAGCCGTTTGTCAATTAGTGATATTTCCCCTAATTGATTATTGATAAAAATCTGTCAGGACATATTTATAGGTAAAAACCTTAATGACTTTTGTATATCACTCTCATGCCTGGATGCTAATCCAATCTCCTATATATTGGAACCCTGCATTTATAATTCATTGTGGCAGGCCTACCTTGCCACATTACATTAGCAGGTGCTCCGAATGTGTACAAATATACCTGGGTTTGTACGCGCCGTAAGAGGATTATCAAAATTAGCCGTTAGGCTTTTCTGGATTGTAATAATAAGAATGGTTTGTAATTACAGTTGCCCAGTTCATAACTTTATTAGCAGGTGCTTTTATTCCGACATGTTTGATATGAAACACATAAGATTATATATATCAACAATAATTCTACACATTGATTAATTAAGTGTTAATATGATAAGAAAAGATAGGATTTTATTTGAAGCTATTAACATATATTTAAGGACAGACAATTATATGCCTTGTTATAACGTAATTCATTATATTCATCACGTTTACAACTTATAAATAAATCACAGGGAATGAAAATCACTTGTAGTAAGCACCAATTCATTATATGTTAGCATGATAAGTGTGTTTGCTATAACCATGTTTTACTGTACATGATTCAAAATTTAAATTTGAATTTTACTTTTGTGCTTTGACTTCGGCAATCCTTCACAAAAAATTATGTAATAGAGCTTGTGTACGGTTATATTTAATCTTAAAAAAAAAAAACTAATTAATGTAGCAATCAACAATCTATTCATTTCATTAGATTACATAAATGCTTATACATGTACTATTTTCAAAACATGCTAAAGAATTCTATACTTCTCAATGCTAGCATTCAGTTTAATCTGAAATATTTTAATCCTATTTCGACATTTGACAATATTTGAATTGGGCTCTATATAAATACACTGAAACATACGATTCTAATCAGCTGTTTTGCCCTATTGAATTTCAGTTCATGACCCTCTTGAGCTAACGGTATAACTTAAGTAACACAATATTTAAAAGAATTGATAATTAGGCACAACTGTTTGCACTCTGTTCTTGCAGGGTGCAATGTATACTTCAAATAATCTGATATTTCTTTGCTACTCAATAGTTTTTCCTTTCAAAGTGATCAAAAAAGAGAAATGTTCGTGACAAAATCTGTTTTGACTGTCCTCATTGACTGGAACTTATACCAGTGTGATAAAGAAAGAAAAGTCTATTTTAGGGGGAAAATATATAAATGGAACACTACTGAAGAAAGTAAATGAGGTGTCACTGCAATATAAATATTTAGAACAGTGTCACACTATTTTGAGATTAGGAGGTACTAACATGTTATTCCATATATATATTTCAAAAATAGTAAAGAATATAGAACTTCTAGTTTGTAGATACAGTTCCCCATATAATTGTTTATATAAAAGCTTTCAACTCAATTCTTTATCAAAATTAACTCTTGAATAATTATATCTTGTTTAAAAAGTAAAAACTTTACCATATATTTTTCACCTTTGCAATCAGTTTTACTGTGAATTCTGACCTTTATTTCATTCCCATTTTACTTTTTTTTTCTTCTTTTCATTAATTATTAATTTTTACTGTAACTTTTTTTACTGTAGTAAATGAAATTCAAGAGCAAGGAGAAAGAAATAGAAATCACAAAATATATGAAATTTACGAAGACACTATAACCCCAAGTACAGTAAAACATACTTACAGCAAACACTCTTATAATGCATTGACGCTTAAATTGAAGTGATTTTCATTCTCCGTGACATTGAAATATGGGGTAAATTAAACGGCTTCAAAGAATTATGCTTATAATGAAGCAAAATCACCCATCCTGGGTGCTTTATGTTATAAGCCTGTTTTTACTGTACTTTAAAATTTTAAGAAGTTGACATGAGGAAACTCAAAGTAGCCTGGGGGACATAAAACTTAGAAGAGCTCGCTTTTGATCTTAGTCTTACATTATTCCAAAGGAATATATACTTTAAAAAAGTACTCACTCATTTGCGGGAGGAGATCTTTTCCTTTCCTGGGTGGGCATGTTCTGATGGACGGATTAGATAGATAAGGACCCACGACACACCTCTCCTTTACATGGTGGGTACGTCTTTGTCTAGCTACATCTGAAATGGACATTAAGATGATAAATAATAGTCATGTATTCAGGTAATCTACCCTTAACACCTCAGTACTCTGTGACCCTGTTTAAACTTTTAAATGCTGCATATTAAACAATATTTTGTTACTAGTCTTTCTGCTTTTCGTTTATTATTAGGGAAGTGAATGGACCTTCTGTTTTACTGGGTATACATGTAGAACACTGCTTCATTGATGAGCATGCAGAAAGGAAAAATATAACAGACTATTATGGTTTTATGGAAATTACACTTTTGCGGCTTTCTAAAATGTCTATACATGCATTGCTGCTTTTTGCATAGTTTGTGCATGTTGTGACGATGGTTTTGATCAAAGTGAGATTTTTTAAGGAAAAAAGGATGAGAGAATTTAAATACTATCCTCTGTGAGATGTATAAAATGTGATACTCCCCCCCCCCCCTTCCAAAAAAAAAATGTTTTCCTCAATATTACATTGTGATGCTAACACAAAAAAATAAGATTGATATTCCTTTACCATGTTTACATTAAAAAATTATTCATGTATTTTAAAAAAAATATTTAATTTCAGTTTGATTTACTGAAAGACT
Organism: Saccostrea cuccullata; assembly: GCF_032062105.1. Taxonomy (NCBI): domain Eukaryota; kingdom Metazoa; phylum Mollusca; class Bivalvia; order Ostreida; family Ostreidae; genus Saccostrea; species Saccostrea cuccullata. The sequence continues at coordinate 71,711 of NW_026925050.1, forward strand.
TTAATTCGAGTGGTTATAAGGGAAGATATCGATATCAAAAGAGGCATGCATTTCAATTTTTTCCTTTCAGTTCATTTTTGCATTCACCATGCATTTTTATCATGTTTATGCACATTTAAAAGAAAATGCAGGTGTAATATCTCCTATATCCATTGTGACTCCAACACATCTGATAGAAAGTTTAGCAAGTGTGAAATTAAACTTTACAAAAACAACTCATGATTCTACCCAAAACCTGACATTCCCCACTGATAGTGTTAGTCAGGTCAGAATTCTTGAGTGTCAACATTTTACGAGATTTAATATCTTTATCTTATTAAAGAAGATGCTACTCTAGGAGCGGATGTTGCTGTCAATATTACAAAAAAATCTCAGATAAATGGGAATAAGATCATCCAATATTGGTAGGACTCCCTGATAAAAGTAACAGGTAAAGCTCTTGAAGACTTGACACGGGTTCTGGGGTTATCTCTAACCCCTGACAATAGGGCATCCCTCCATGGGAATTTCAGAAATGAAATAAAAATTTCAAAGTGACAAAATTATCAAAATTTATTATCTAATCATGCTTATAACATGAATAACTACAGAGTAAAACTGTGGACTTGTTTTGATCCTTTTTACTTAAACAAATGTTAAATCCAGCAATTTTTGACATTTTTTTTAGTCTTGAGTATGTAAACAATTTATGGTCTACAATATATGCATGGTCTCTACATAAACATGATAAAGACACGTTTATTAACATTCTGCCATGCAAACCCTTTTATATTCAGTCTCACATCCTTACATTTATATGGATTTTATTTCAAATCAAGCAAGCAAACAAAAACTGACAGACATACCTGATTCACATAAATGGTGATGAGAACACTAACTCCAAATCAAATTAATTATTATTCAACTGTCACAAAACAGTACATGTCAAGGCTCCGTTCAATCTGTCAGAGTGTCACAATAGGATATGTGCAGTGTAAAAAAAATTCAACATGTTTTTAAATGGATTTCTGATCATGTTCTGTCATGAAGGCATTTAAATCTGACGTCACGAAGATCAAACAAAAAATCTATCGGTTAACGGTTCCAGTGTGGGAATCGGAGCGTGAAAATAACTGTTCACTTTGACAGGTCTATAATTAATCGGCTAATTACTGACCCACTGTGCTGGTTATAGAAAATAAAATTAACCGACGTAATATAAACCCCAAAAAACTGTTGTATTTAATTATTCAGAGCTATTTCAAGACAAACACGTAGGTCTATTTATTTGATTTGTTTTTTATTTCAACTGTGCAATTTGGAGAAAGTCGGGAAGTCGACCCAATTCATATTAAAAAAATAAATGCCAAATAATCAAATTGTCACTTTTAAATTCCCTAAACTAAAAATTAGTACAGTAAATTTTAACTTTGATGTAGTCCTGTCATTTTCAAAAGATCGGCGAGATTGAAAATTTGTAAACATTGCACCACTTGGCACTTACATTTTTCAGCATAGATATCGAAGACAGAACTTGTAGAATGGATCTAAACTGTTCATAAATATGTTAAAGGTTTTGATCTACCTACTCAAATGATTAAAAAATAGCTTAAATAGACTGTAAAGATGATGAACAAATACAAAATTTAAGGTTTACCTGGCCGAATTTCGATATGGAGGCCATTTTTCTTCGATCAATAATCTACCAATCAATACACAGGTAAAAGCGGCTTTGGCAACCAATGAAAATTGAGCTCTCAATAGCCCAAGAACGATAAGTTAAAAGATCCGCAAGACCACAATTTTTTTTTCTTCACTTTTTTGACACATGGGAATCCGATAATGATTTGATCTGGATTGATAAATTAACTTTTCCTTACACATGTTACATTAAAAAAAAAAGATTGGGTGTGTGGCAACGCACTTTGAAAGAATTACGCACTTTCGAAAAAAAAAGATTCAAAGTGCGTTAAAATTGGGACAAATTCAACTCAAAGTCCGTACCAGACAAAATTTGAAAAAATGTTTCAAAGTTCATTGATTTAAAATTAATGCACTTTGAAACATTTTTCAAAGTGCATTAAGACTAGCTTAGTGTGTGCATCGACATTTTTCACTATATGGAGACACCTTACGCACTTTGACAAACAATGTATATTTTAACAAAATTTCGGGACTTACATTTTAGTAAAAGCATTTAAAAGTAAGAGCCTTTGAATTATTTTATTTTGTTATATTTCTTTCGAAGAAAACTTATAAATTGATTTACCCTCATCGAGAACGAGGAGAAGACAGTGTAGGGTGCCTCAGTCCAACTCTTTTTATAACCATAGACCTATAAAGTGGAATTTAGAATTATGATATAGCCCGTACCCAAATATATGTATACATGTATAAATATTAAGCCGTTGGTAACTTTTTATCATATTTGAGTTATCGTAAAAAAGATGAAAACTGAAAAAATTCAAATGCAGTAAAAGTATGACAGAGATCGATCTCGAGAGAGATTTTCGTGGCACATGTTTTAATTGAATTTAATCAATATTTTATTATGTAAGTAAGATTACATAATTGGACTGGTCAATGGACATCAGGATGACCTATGTAAGTCCTCTCCAAGGTCAAGGTTACAAATGTTAAGAATTGACAATGATTTACAATGATGAAAAAAATTCCTTATAAATTACATTAATTTGTTTAGAATGACTGTTTAGAAAACTCTAAATTGCCTCCTTTTCTTAAACATGTTAAAAAATGCCATGCTCTAAGTTACTAATAGCTCCTTAAATCTATCGAATTTATTAGACTGGATAAAAGAAAAAAAGAAATTGAAATTGTGCCATTTAACAATCATTTCCCTAATATTTCTTAAAGATCCATTTCCATCTTAAAACATTTAAGAGAACCTAAAATATTTAAAACGTCTATATCTCACATCCTGAAGTGACTGAAATTTGCAAGAATAGACCAAGCCGTGAACTTTTTTTTTCAAAATGTGTTGATATATGGTGTTAATTAATATAACGCACATTGAAAAGATTTTTTTTTCAAAATGTGTTAACTTGTTCCTAAAAAACACACTTTGAAAACTTTTTTTTAAAGAGCGTAATTTTTCAAAGTGCGTTTTAACATGGTTGTCACCACAACATTTAAGAAAATTACAGAAGGTTAAAATTCCTTTTTCTTGAAGATTTTCCGTTTGTATATGATGAACTGTAACATGATAAAAGATTAAGTAAATGAAATATTGGGAGATAATAAACATTATTCAAGCTCAAAAGTCCTTAGATAATACAAAATAGGTTCAGAGCAAACACGGACCTCCGAAACTTCAGAGGTGCCATGGGATCGGGTGCCATGGAGGAGTGAGCATCCGCTGTCGACTGGTCACACGTGTGCTCCTTGTTATGATCGGGCAATAACGGAAAATTCGTCATCAATTAAGTAAATAATGGACAAAATAATTAGTATGAATTACGTCAGTCAGAATTTGACTCAATGATTAAGTGCATATGCTGACAAGGTCATTGTATCGATCATAGAACTTACAAAATGATGACTTTAAACGAGGCTGCTGATATTTTTGTTGCATCAACTTGTTTTTTCAATAATTTACCTCGTTTTAGAATTTGTACATACGTAGAGCATCCTCTTGCCTATCGGATCAACTGAGAGATATAAACTCCGTATGCAGGTGATGTAAGGTACTAGTATATTATCGCTGCATATGTGGGAAGTTGTAGATTGAAAAGTTATATTTAATTTACCATAGATCTTGGTTGTTAGATTACCATTAACGTCTTTTTCAAGTAAAATATCCAAATATGAAACAGATATGCCAGACTCTGTGGTATCTTTTATTTCAAGCTCACCGGGATATACCGTATCGACATAGGAATGGAATTAAAATATTAACCATTGTTAATATTGACAATACATGTACATGTACGTCATCGATGTATCAAAATGTCGAGTTGAAGGATACAGCAAGTGTTTTTTCTTTTCAAGAATAAGATTTTGGACAAAATTCAAGATGAAAATGAGTTTTTTTAAACAGTTTAAATAGCCGAAAAAAACTTGAAAAGATATAGAATTAAGGGAAAAGTCCTTTCTCTCACAAAGCTGTCATGTTGTGAATCCGGTAAATTCAAAATTTACAACATGACACAACCCCTTCTTTCTTTCTCCCCTCTCTCTCCTCAAAGACTTAGGGTGAGACTAAGAGACAAAAACAACCTGTTTTTGATAGTAAAATTTCTTACTTATATTTCTGAGAATATTTATACGGAAAACATATTTATGGCACGCCAAATTCACAAAAATGAGCTAAACCTAGTTTCACAATTGATAATCTAGGTTTATCGACTGTAAACTATAGTTTACAAACCGTAAACTATAGTTAACGATTCGTTAAGTATAGTTTTCATCTGTAAAACTATATTTAACGGTTAACTATAGTTTAAGAATGCTAATCTAAGTTTATCTGTCTGTAATAAAACGTTAACAATAGATTTTGTGGATAAACATAGATTCACGTTTGTAAACTATGATTTACGATCGTTAACTATAGTTGAGAGTTGTAAACCACAGTTTACAAATCATGAAACTGTATTTATCAGGTAATCTATGTTTTGCGATGGCAAATGATTGTTTTTGGTGTTAAGTATAGTTTACGGTTGTGAAACATAGATTATCGCGTTAACTATGGTTTACAGATGTAAAATAAAGATTAACGTTGTTAACTATCCGTAAACTATAGTTTACAACCGATAAACCTAGTTTATCGACTCTGAAACTATGTTTAGCTCATTTTTGTGAATTTGGCGTGCTAAACATAGTTTCACAATTAATAAACTAGGTTTATCGATGGTAAACTATAGTTTACAAACCGTTAACTATAGTTTACAACTCGTTAACTATAGTTTTATCTGTAAAACTATATTCAACTTTTGTTAACTATAGTTTGCGAATGCTAATCTAAGTTAATCTTTCTGTAATAAAACGTTAACAATAGATTTTGTTGATAAACATAGATTCACGTTTGTAAACTATAATTTACGATCGTTAACTATAGTTAAGAATTGTAAACCATAGTTTACAATCGTGAAACTGTATTTATCAGATAATCTATGTTTTGCGACCGCAAATAATTGTTTTTGGTGTTAAGTATATTTTATGGTTGTGAAACATAGATTATCGCGTTTTTAACTATTGCTATAATTGTTTACAGATGTAAAATATAGATTAACGTTGTTAACTGTAGTTTACAGTCCGTAAACTATAGATTACAACCGATAAACCTAGTTTATCGAATGTGAAACTATGTTTTGCTCATTTTTGTGAATTTGGCGTGCCATACATATTTGAAAGTTCGTGTTAACGTTAACTTTAAAATGTATGGGGCACATGTAATTTAAATTTGACATATTGACTCAACGTTAAACTTAAATTTATAACATATTCGACTCATTTGTATTTCAACCGTTCAACACACATCTAACTATCCAGTCAGCATCAACATTCTTCAACCTTCACATGAAACCGAGAAGCAAATGACTTTATCCTGCCTATAATTAAATATTTTAAGTCACTGTGGTCTTAAATTGAGAATTCTTCTCAGGATTTTGCATGTTTATAAGTGTTTGAATCATTTTTGTTTATTTTGATCATCTGCATGTACCTGTAATTATATAATCGCACCAGACTTACTTTATTTTCCGCAATCCTTCCACATACATGTTGCAATCTGTAGAAAATATTATTTAGAGTTACCTTTCTTAATCTTTGGGAAAAAGATAAGCCAGAGAATGACACCTTTTTTTCTTTCTTTCTTTTTTTCTTTTTTTTTGGTACCAAATTTTAAGTTAATGGGAAGTATACATATATGTAAAGGCTCTCTAATTTGGTTTCTGGCTTTTACCGTAATTACGACATATTCCCTCAACAGTCTGAATCTTTGTATATTTTTCCACACTTTCTTTCCATATCTCATTTGGTCTTTCGTGACTGATTTTTTTTGGACAGATTTCCGCGTTAAGTTGTTCCAACACGGCTATCTGCTCTTCTCTCAGAACATGTTTTATTCATTGCCATCTGCCCTGTAGTTCTCTAATTTTACCAGGTCTCTAACTCTTTCATAAATGATCTTTACTGGTCACAAACATTAAATTATCATAACATCTCATAATATCTCTAAAAAGCCTTCCATATGGTCTTCACTGGTAATAAATATTTTCGTAATCATTTTTTCATGGAGTTAGCTGATTATCAATGGTTCTTTATCGTAATTGGACTTCTATTTTCTTCTATTTCGATCCTCTTTTCCAATTTCGCCTCATGCTTGGCCTGATCTTGAAAAGTCTGCAGTTGTACTTACATGTACACAAAAAATAATTTGTTAAAGATCAATCCGATTACTAGTACACATGCAATTACTCTGAAGTTTATATTAAAAGGATGCTGGAATTCCTCAATGAAAATATCATTGCAATCGCTGCAATCATTGGAGACCAAGTCTTTTAACAAACTGAAATTCCGTAGGGACTAATTATGCTCCTTTGCTGACCCGTTTTTATATTCATATAAAGCGGAATTTATTCAAAAACCTCTACACGAGAAAAAGAAAACACCTGCTGTGGCTTAGAACTCGGCATTTAGGTACATCGACGATGTATAATCAATTATACCGATATAGTTGCTTTCATTCATAAATTGAATTGATGTAAACTTGCAATTAATTAAAACAAGAGGCCCATGGGCCTTATAGGTCACCTGAGCATTATGCAACAACTTTTCAGTGACTGAATTTGATTCATGTTTTAAGCCAGATGCTATGGCATTCACAGTTTTTGAAAGAGGCACCATTGATCATTATAACAATACACTTAGCAGTTGCTTAGTTTGGTTACTGAATACCCAAAGGCAGGGTAGGGGAGCAAAAAAAATGCATGTCAACTAATCAGTAGTGCCCCTTTCACACATGAACCCCTGACCCTTAGGCCTAGATCCAAACATTGCACAATTGCATCCTTGCTTTTCAAAAATATTTGATTAATACCAAGGAGCAGATTTCAAAAAATTCATTCATTTTTAGTATATAAGTACCCCCCCCCCCCCGTCTATGGTACCCCTGACCCAGGGGCCTTGAAATTCACAATTCTGGAAGATTAGGACCCTTGCTCATCATAACTATATAGGTATGTTCACCTGCTTAATACCTAGGAGCAGAAAGGAAAATTTTCAAAGAATTCATGTATTTTCACTATAATATCAATAGAGCCCCGCCCTAACAACAGAAACCCGACCCTGGGGCCATAAAATTCACAATTTTGGAAGAGGCATTCTTGTTCATCATTACTATAGTATATACTTAGTTAGTTTATTTAATACCTAGGAGCAGAGAAAACAAAATCAAAGAATCCATGTATTTTCACTATATAATCAATAGAGTCCCGCCCTAACACCAGAACCCCTGACCCCGGGGCCATAAAATTCACAATTTTGATAGAGGCGCTCTTGCTCATCATAACTATGCACTTAGTTTATTCATTTAATACCTAGGAGCAGAGAAGAAGATTTTTAAAGAATTCATGTATTTTCACTATATAATCAATAGAGCCCCGCCCTAACACCAGAACCCCTGACCCTGGGGCCATAAAATTCACAATTTTGATAGGCGCTCTTGCTCATCATAACTATGCACTTAGTTTATTCATCAGAGAAGAAGATTTTTAAAGAATTCATGTATTTTCACTATATATTCATAACTATGCACAATTTTTAGAGGCAGTTTATTCATTTAATACCTAGGAGCAGAGAAGAAGATTTTTAAAGAATTCATGTTTTTTCACTATATAATCAATAGAGCCCCACCCTAACACCAGCCATAAAATTCAAAATTTTGGTAGAGGCACTCTTGCTCATCATAACTATACACTTAGTTTATTCATTTAATACCTAGGAGCAGAGAAGAAGATTTTCAAAGAAAATTTTCACTATATAATTTTGGTAGAGGCAAAATTCTTGCTCATTATAACTATGCACTTAGTTGGTTTATTTAATACCCAGGAGCAGAGAAGAATATTTTCAAAGAAATAATGCATTTTCACTATATACTTATTTAGCCCCGCCCTAGCACTAGAACCCTTGACCCCTGGGCCATGAATTTCACAATTTTGGTAGAGGACTCAATGCTGATTACAATCATGCAAACAGTTTGACTGCTTGATGTCCATGAGTAAAGAAGAAGATTTTCAATTTAATCAATATTTTATTATGTTAGATTACATAATTGAATTGGACATCAGGCAGCCTATATTTTCAAACATTGCACTAATTTTAGTGGTTTTGGCCCCACCCCCAGGCCCCAGGGGGCAGGGATCATGAAATTCACAATTTTTGTTCCCCTTCACCCATAGATGCTTTGTGCCAAATTTGGTTGAAATTAGTTCAGTGGTTGCAGAGAAGAAGCTGAAAATGTTCAAATGTTAACGCACAACGCACAACGCACGACGCACGACGACGGACGAAAACAGATGGCAATAGGTCACCTGAGTTTACTCAGGTGACCTAAAAAACATCACAGAGTCTGCCATATCTGTTTCATATCCAACTATCATGGATGTTTTACAAACTAAAGACGATAAAGAACACCTAAAGCTAACAACTGAGTTGTACGACAAACGAGATAATCCTTTTCCCTCGTCAGTTTTCCTTGTTTACTTTGTTCTTTGTTACCTAGCTAACTTCTTTCATACCAATTGTTAGGCCTTTTAAAATACTGAACTCGACAACTTAATATTTGGTCAACATATCGATACATAGGGCTCACAGCGCATGTTTCTGGTCGACAGGGGATGGTTTTTCCTCCTTGCCACCAGATCCCACCTTTGTATTTCAAGGGGTATGTGTTATGCCCTCTTTGCAATTTTGTAATATAATAGTTTATTCAGAATATAACTTTGAGCAATACAGTCCATCAGTTTACAAAATAACAAATAGTACACGTAACATATATTATAATGACTCTCAATGAGTCTAAACTACGGTGGGGGGTGGTGGTTGTGAAACCTTAGGTCAAGTGTTCCTGTATTGTTTATGGTTAGTTATGGTTAAAAATCGATTATTGTTTTATTACAATCCCCGTTTCACCTCTTATGGTGTTTCTGATGTCATCACTGGTGTTGATTCTAGGTCTATATTTATTACTTCTAGATTGTTTTCGAATTAGCTAGTTGATCGGATTTCGAGCTGTTGTGAATTTCATTAAAGTGTTCCTCCTTTTTTTTTTACACCATTCTTTGATTTTTACAACATTTTTTGATGATTTGAACATTTTTGATGACATCGAACACACCTTTCATTGCCAGCTGTTTCCCCTGTCTCCTCCTCTTCAACATGCCCTCTTGTGCTTTTCTCTAACTCACTTCTTCGCATTGTTATTCTAACCCTTCTTTACTTTTTTCAATTTTACTCAGAATAAAATGTCTTTTATTTTCCTCCGATCTATCGTCTTCCAAGTCTCACTGTTTGGCTTCTAAGACAGTTACAAAGTATTCTCTTTCATCACATGCAATTTTCAAGGTTATCCACTGACCTTCGTTGTTACTGTCTGTTGTTTTATTCTTCAGAGATGCTAAAATTGTTTCTTAATCGAGTTTCTCCACCTATAAAGTCTTTTGATTTCAAATTATTTAACTAGCTTTGTACATATTGTATATAGTGCACTTTTATGACTGTGTAATTTAACATGGCCATAATGACTACTACACTATACTTACTTTTTAAAGTCAACATCTCGAAATTACTTATTAGTCACTGTTAATTTTAAAGGAATCAGATGTCAATGAGGAATACTTTATATTCAAGTAAAGGTAGACTGAAGGTATTATGGTAGTTCCCAGTCATATTCAGTAAACCTCAACAACAACAACAACAACAAAGTCCTAACAATTGGTTTGAATCAAATCAGCCAAACGACGCCACAATGATTGGCCGTGTTTGCTAACAAGATCTTTTTGATGACCATAGAATTTACGAATTGCCGACTTTAAAAGAGATTGTTGAAATCCCTGTAACTTCAACTTTTATGTAGAGAGGGGAATAGTTGGCTTCTTTTGTTTTTTTTTTAATTTTTACACTCCATCCACTATAATCTATTTACGAGAAAATAAGCTGACAAAATTGCAAAATATTAAAAGTGACATATTGCAAACAAAAAACTGTGTAAGCCAATAGAGAACATTTATTGAATTATATTGAATATAAATATTGACAGTATAATTAACAGCATGTCCATGTAAACGGAAACATTACGATCTATTGTTTAGGTAGGTCTAGGTGTATATGCCTACTATACTTGTAAAATTGCTTGACATATTCCGTTTAGTTTTATGACGTCCGACAACGTCATTGTTTTTCAATGTCCGCTTCTTCTACCCCATACACTTATTTTGATGAGATTCGCTGGAGCTGAGTAAGGACTTCAACCCGTCTTGTTTATATGATTTTACAAAGTCATGAACAGCGGCTTTCAATCCATATAATATTTCAAATGGATTTATATATTGGGAGAGATCCTCGCTTGATTGTGCCAGCATATTTTGCTTTTTGGAGTTTAATATCTACAACACATGATCAACGTAATTTTTTGACGTGATTGATTTTTCACACCTTGACTACAAATCAATATTAACCGTGCATCCCTCTTCTCTCTGAATCTATTTTTGCATTAAAACAAGTACTCTGGGTGTATATTTTTTTCTCCGTAGCCAGTTTAAACAATTTTAAGTCTATACTGGTTCTATACATTTTCAAAATGCTGGTTACGTTCTCCGTAGGCTAAATGTCAATACACAAAGTCTGTGTGACGTTTATATTGTTCTATTGAAAATTGCTGTTATGTAAGATATCGATCAATTTATAGTACTGATATTAATTGATCCCTCCCATTTATCCACTTAGACACCTTTCATTCAATATCTTCTCAATTAGAATTATTGACAGTAATTTGTATTCTCTTTGGTGTTATTATGGTCTAGTGTCCCGAAAGGTCCATGTTTACAGATCTATGAAAATAAAGCGGTTACTGAAAGGGCGCAGAAATTGGGAAATCTGATGCATTAGATTACCTTATTTCTGAATACAGAAAAGGTGTAAATTTATTTGATTGCTTTCAGTCTTTCCGTCCCAATTCTTCTATGAGAGCTTGGAACCGAAAGTTAGGCATAAACTCAAAAAAAAAATGAAGACGCTGATGCGAATATTTCCTAATTTCCTTCTCAGCTCAATGTTACATGCCTTTTCGGAATATATGATAGCTAATGTAAAGCTGGATAACTTTCGGTTTGACGATGAACTTCTTCAGACAATTGTTCAGAACGATGTTGCAGATTGTTCCCTGCAGTGTCTAGAAACAAATGATTGTCTGTCTGTACAGTACCGGAAGACCACTGGAGACTGTCGACTTTATAACACAGTGTTTTTGTCCACAGACGGTGGGATTGCTGAACAGAATTGGAGATATTTCCAGAAAACTGGAGGTACGTGTTATTATCATTTCTGTATGAATTTGAACATGAGCCTACAGGGCCAAAAAACTAAGACCAGCTAACTTTTGATCCCAGTCTCACTTTTACAACAGGGGTAAATAGTGGATAAGTGAGACTAAGATCAAAAGTGAGCTTGTAATAGTTTTATGACCCTGGAATTTTGACAATTTGGTTTGTGTTAACTTTTCCATGGAATAAAAAAAAAATCTAAAAAAATACTGTCTCTTCCTTTGGCAGTAGTGTTGCAAAAATGCCTTTTTCCATGGAATGAAAAAAAATTAATAAAAAAACAGTTTACTTTTGCATGTTTAAAGGCAGTAGAATGGTATGCAAAAATGACTTTTCTAACATCAATCGAATGAAAATTTCAAATTAATATCTTCTGCGAAAAACAGTTTACTTTTGCATGATTAAAGACATATCAACACAATGCTATAGCAAAAGTTCGATTTTGCGTTTCTTCTCATTGACGAAAATAAAAAAGTAAAAGTATTATCTTATGTATATTTAGCTAAAAATAAATAAAATAATCAATAAAAAGGGTGTTTGGCAGCAAACTTTTTATGTTTATATACTAATATTCTTGCCTTTTAGGGACACGGCTGAAAAAAAATCAATATGTCAAAAACTTTTTTCGCCCTTGATGTTTTTTGTTTGTTTAATTGTCTACCATGTTAAACATATTAAAGTAAGATTGATATTCTCAGAAAGTGACCCTACTATTAAGTCCTCTTTAATGGTTCGAGAAATGCTGTGGCATAATACAAAATTTATGTAATATTAATTTTAAAGTACATGTATAAAGCTCTGTTTGAACATATTTTATTGACAATACATGTAAGTGATTGGACACAAGTTCCAAAAACTTAGATAGCCCTCTCTCAAACATAAAATCTGAATAGCCACACATTTACAATTAAAGTTTTACAATACATGTACATAAAAGAACAAAAAAATTATGAATAAGGAAATAATATCAATTAATAATAATGGTGATAATAAATACGGTGCTTATATTATTGAACATATAATAATTTCTATGGAGATAATACAAATGAGTGTTCGTTAACGACCCGTATCCTGAATAAATATTTTAACAAAAGCAAATGGTTTTTTTTATTTTCTGCAAAGATAAGGAATCATTTACCCATAGCAATTTATGCACATTAATCATTTTTACATTTGTGAATAACAAGTAAGTTAATGTATTCATGATTAAACGTCTAGGTTCAAAATATAGTCTACACAGAAAGAAAAATGACGAATATTCTCTTTCATTCCACAATTGCAAGGACAATTTTGATTTGATATATATTACATAGTGCGCCTTAATTTAGTATGTATAATGTTCATATATATTGTGCCATTTGAAAAATACTTTAAAGTTTTTTTTTCAGTTCTCCCATCATTTTCGTCATTTTGTTCATTTCTTCTTCATAAGTTCTCTAAATAGCTCTATAGTGCTCATGAATTTGGTCGAGAAATTTATGTCATAACTCCTTTGACACATTGTCCAATGCCTTTTTATGTTCTTCATGTTGTCTCTCCTTGATAGAGTCCACAAGCTAAGTGTAGGTATTATTCTATTTTCTTTTAAAAATTCCTATTGAAGTTATATCTCTTGTTTCGTTGCGCAGTGAATTCCATTTGCGAATAGTTCATGTATCGTGAACATATGATTTACTGAAATAAATCAAGCCAAAATTTTGGTAAGGAATAATTAGATGAATTTCGAGTATTGTAATTTGAAAAAGTGTTTATACCTCTATTTAAACTTAAATGAAATACTGTAAACCAACTTTTATTCGCGTGCGAGAAATTTTCGCGAAGTTCGCGACATCCTCGTCATCGCTAATATTTCTCGCCGTGAACCGGTACTAAAAGTCTCTCTGTCTATTTATAACAGATCCAAAAAGGCTTGATTGCGAAAATTAGTCGTCGCTAACTAGTTTATCCCTGGTAAATCGCGAAATAAAGTCGTCGCGAATAATAGTTGGTTTACAGTAATCAGCTGTGAAATATTATAAGGACACAATATCATGGGCAGGACATGCTAACTTCTAAACCGTTGAAGACAGCGAGTCTCTTTAAAGGCAATGGTATTTATGATCAACGCCACAAAAGCTTTGTAAAAACTTTAACCATAGTAAACTTTGTCAAAATTAGGATTATAAACCACTCTAAACTTGCAACTTTCATCAAAACTATCTTTTTATTAGGTTCATACAAAATAAGGAAGATTAAAAAAGTTAAAGAGCTATATTTTGTCAATGTTTTACCTGTTTTAAAGTAAAAAACAGTTATTATAAGAAAAAGCTGACAGAAATTAGCATCCTTAACATGAAATAAGCAAATTATAAGCGAAGTAAACAACAAATTTCAGGATATTGTCCTTCCTATTTTACCCGCTATGGAAGAAATGGACTTTGTTTTCACTATGCTGGAGAATTAGCAAAGGATGCCGGGATAGCATATTGTTCAAAAATGGAATCAGGTCTTATTCCTGTTACATCAGCGAGGGTCGAGGCATTCATCGAATCGCTGCTGGGTACGTTGCTGATTTCACACAATTTCTAATAGACCAAATCATCAGTTGTACTGTTAACCTTAAATTCATTGTAAAATAATCTGCCTGACGCTATAAAAAATTATCCATATTGCTATTTGAAATGTCTCTTTAGGCACTAGTATTTTAATAGAACTATTTTTTATTGAATAATTTATGACGTAGATTGTATAATTTGTAGATAAGATAGCTTAAAGATATAATTTGTAGATTGTTTTTAGAATAGAATAGTTGAAGATTAGATTATTTTCAGATTCGATTTCAGATTAGACTATTTTTAGATTAGATTATATTTAGATTTAGATAAACATCTACAGCTGCAAAACTTTACGTTATTTAGAACATACGTTTTATTGAGTTTCCTTGTTTTACATCCTTTCGAGACACCCCCCCCCCCCCATTTCCATGTACACCATCCCTCTCTTATGAAAGTCATCACACGGCGTTGAAGGGCGAATTTTAGATCATTTTGTCCATCAACCATTGCGACACATTTACTACCATTCATCATCGTGTAAGTAAAGTAAATACATCAATCCAAAAAATAAACAAAACCCAAATAGTTTTATATTTAAAACCATTTTACAGAGAGGACAACCGTTATCAACGAAAAGTCGGCATATATTCAAGGAAGATGGAACACGACGCATTGGACTGACAACCAAGGGAGAGAACTACAGTATACGAAATGGAAAGCAGGCCTGGGTGTACCCCCTGCAGGAAAAGAGAACATTAAAATTATACGAACTCAAGGGGGGTATTTCTGGACATATGCTAGTAGTGGAAGAAATGCTAGAAGTTTGTTTTGTGGATTAATCATTGATTAGAATATGGAATGAATTCGTGGAACAAGTTTTTAAAAGGCTTATTATTCTTTGAATAAAAAAGGGATAGCACTGTTATTTTAATTTAAAGAGTAGCCCTTTGCTACCAAGAGCTGTTTAGTTTTACAATTTAAAATGTCTTTAAAATTATATTGTCAACCTTTGCTCGTGATAATATTACAGTGTGACCGGCCAGCAAGGGGTGCTCATTCCTCCATAGCACCTGATCCAACCTCTGATGTTTTGGAGGTCCGTGTTTGCTCTGCTCCAATTTTCTATTTTTTATTATTATGCTTCCTGTCAGTTTGTCTCTATATAACCCATACCCTACTATTCTCGCATAGTGGTCTCAGGATTTGTATAGCGTAAACATATTATGCCGAAATAGTGCACGGCTATATTTACTGAATAAAATTCTTCCATGCACATGCCGGGGATCGAACTTACGATCATGAGATTGTCAGTCCGATGCCTTATCGATTACGCCATAGAGACGATCACTTATTGGTGTAATTTATTAAATATATAATCTTAATTTATACAATTGACACAAGAAGGAGAAAATAGACAAATATTATTTGAAAACAGTTATATTATTCTAAGGAACTTTAGATTAATGTGTACAACAAACTTTCAAACTAATTACATACAGATCGTTAGATGAACTGATTTTATAGGGTCATTAAAACGCTTTTTTATATGACGCTTGATTGAAGGATGTAAAAGAAAATTATCAATGAGAATCGACGTCTGCAAACAAATAAGGCTTACGAACAAAACAGAAAATAAAGATGTGTTGCTTTGGGACAGAAAATCCCAACTTATTTAGAGAAAATACTAGTAACCAAAATAACTAAGCATGCAAACAATTTTAGCATGAATATTTTGAATGAGTTCTTGCAAGTGCGCTGTTTAAGCACCGATATTTTCAGGAAAAAGTCAAATACATTGACGCATAAATAATTACAACAGTCAGCATAATAATAACAATAGTGTTGCATTATGCATGTACTATGCCTAAATATTAGGCAGGGTTTGAAAAATAGTGTACTCGCCTCCAGCGCGTGCACCATGTGTCAAACCCTGCCTCAATTTAGGCATAGTACATGCATAATGCAACACTATATATAATTATTATGCTTCCTGTTTTGTCTCTATATAACCCATACCCTACTATTCTCGCATAGTGGTCTAAGGATTTATATAGCGTAAACATACTATGCCGAAATAATGCACGGCTTTATTTACTGAATAAAATTCTTCAATGCATACGCCGAGAATCGAACTGAAGACCATGAGATTGTCAGTCCGATGCCTTATCGATTACGCCACAGAGACGATCACTGATTGGTAGAATTTTATTAAATATATAATCTTAATTTATACAATTGACACAAGAAGGAGAAAATAGACAAATATTATTTGAAAACAGTTATATTATTCTAAGGAACCTTAGATTAATGTGTAAAACTATGTTTCAAACTAATTACATACAGATCGTTAGATGAACTGATTTCATAGGGTCATTAAAACGCTTTTTTATATGACGCTTGATTGAAGGATGCAAAAGAAAATTATCAATGAAAATCGACGTCTGCAAACAAATAAGGCTTACTAACATAACAGAAAATAAAGATGTGTTGCTTTGGGACAGAAAATCCCGACTTATTTAGAGAAAATACTAGTAACCAAAATAACTAAGCATGCAAACAATTTTAGCATGAATATTTTGAATGAGTTCTTGCAAGTGCGCTGTTTAAGCACCGATATTTTCAGGAAAAAGTCAAATAGATTGCCGCATAAATAATTACAACAGTCAGCATAATAATAACAATAGTGTTGCATTATGCATGTACTATGCCTAAATACCGAGGCAGGGTTTGACACATGTGCACTCGCCTCCGGCTCGTGCACCATGTGTCAAACCCTGCCTACTATTTAGGCATAGTACATGCATAATGCAACACTATTATATAAATGGACTTTTGAGCTTGAATACACAAGACCCGGCCCGGTCATTCGCACTGCGAAAAAAATTCGATCATTAAAGTTTTTCTTGAAGTAGTATAACTTTCATGTGAAAGATAATTCGTAGATTTAGATAATTTTTAGGATTAGATCATTTTTGTAGATTAAATATTTTTTTTGTAGATCGAATAATTTTTGTAGATTATATTTACGTTTCATTGTAGATATTTTGTAGATTAGATTATTTATTATAATTAGATATAAGAGAACTAACAACTTATAATAAATGTTCTTATTTAAAGCAATCATAATTTTCTGAATTTGTAGTTGCTGTCTCTGCTAAACATTCTTATGTAACTAATAAAAATATAAAGTTTTTCCCTATCATGTTTTCGGCCAATCGTTGTCGGTACCTATCTAAACCAATTAAGTTTAATGAAACAACATGCTCGGCAGGGATATATGGGGAAAGTCTTTAAATTGTGAGAATTATTAAAAAGAATGCTTTTACATTTATGTATTTTTTTTTTCAGAAATAAATACTTGTGGAATGTATGACAAGTTTAACCCCCTTGCCCGCAGTAGCGAATTTTAACGCATGTACCACTTCCTATTTCTAACGCAAAATCACGCATATACCATTTCCCCGCAATCACGCATTTTCACGCACGTTAAAAAGTTCATTAAATATTCAATTCAATGCCAATTTCCTTCTATTTTATACCTGCTAAATTCTCATAAAATAAGAAAAGTTATTTTCTTATTAAAATATTAAGTTTTAATATTATTTAGTACGCTAATCTTTAGAGAAACTTGTATCATGCTATAAAGTGCTTACAGGGAAATGTTACGTCAAATTTCTATAACGGGGACATTGAGTGAATTTTGCATAACAGTTCAGTAAGTTGTAAAGAGTTAAAACTGGCTGAATGATCATAGTTCTTGAGATTGTTTACATCCGTTATAAAGAATATGCCGGTCAAATAACTTTTGATGAAGTAAATTAAGTCTGTTAAAGTAAATTTCATAAGAGAGAGAGAGAGAGAGAGAGAGAGAGAGAGAGAGAGAGAGAGAGTAACTAATAGTAAATAACTTTATTTAAAAAACTTCTATGACGTCACCCATTATTATTAGTCTACGTATTTTTTACCGATTCAACCAGCACTAGTTGGATCTTTAAAGACTGTCCATCAGTTGGATATTCAAAAATCCAACTCATTATCGGTTGGATATTTAAATACCCAACTGAGGTGCATAAAACAATGAACAAAAGAGATAAAACAGTTTTAAGATGTATTTCCAATGCACATGAAAAATAATAATTATTCCAATTTTGCCACACTATTAGAATTAATTTCCAGAGCACATTGAATTACTGTAATTATATACTTCACTTTTAACATGTTTCAAATGCATTTCCAATGCTCACAGAAATAACAATTCCTCCAAATTTTTCACACTTATAGAAATGTTTAAATTTCGGTCTTAAATTTGAAAGCATCACTTTTTGTCACAAAAATACATTTTCACATCACTTCTTATTGCTGAATATATTTTCAGAGTCCGTTATCAGTAAATCCCTTCAGATTATCCGAGATTCATCCCTGTTTCATACTCTTCCTGCGTACTTCCCAAAACAACTTAATTAATTGACAGATCTTTTTTATTGCAGATCTTGATATGATTTTTTTTAAAGCAGGTACCGCACAGCACTGCAAACTTTTTTTTATCTAGTTAGGCACTACTACAAGTATTGTCCGAATGGAACTCCATAAGAATCCAGCACTTTTCCATCATCTTATAATATGTAATGACAAATTGCCAACCTTTTATCAAAATTCTGTAGTTTTCAGCTTTCAGGTCAAAAGTATAACACCATCTGAACCCCTCTAATTTACTTTGAATTTTGTAATATTTTTCGTCTGATTTCATGACTTTTCAGTACATTGGAAAGGGTTGAAATGACATCAGCACCATGTAGTTTTATGCTCACTAGTCCATGAATAAAAGGGGTGTTCGATTAGGCTTTTGTTTTGTGTCAGGGTTGAATATTTAAATGGGCTACTTCCTATTGTGTTACAGCAAAGTTGGATATTTGAATGAGTAAATGTTTCATTTGGGGCCCAAAGTTGGGAATTTTCTAAAGTAAGATAAATAACTCGATAGTGTTGAATAGTTTAGAGAAAACATCCCCTCCTCGGGCCTTCGGCCCTCGGAGAGAATGTTTTCTCTAAACTATTCAACATCATCTCGTTATTTATCCCTTACTGAACAACCGTCGTATATGTGGAACACATTACCTTTTCCAGCCCTGTCCTTTGCAAAATCTTTTGACCGAGGCATTGATGTGTAAAATCAGAATGCATTCATTAACTTACAAACAAATTTTCTTTCAACTCAGAATCTCACGTCTGAAGATCATTATCTATAGATCAATACACAAAGCAGAAAATGTCGTGTTGAAGTAAAATAAAGATCAGAGGTCTGAAGTCATTAAATAAAAAAAGAGTTGGTTAAGTAGAATACCGGTATATTAATAACTACAATCTTAAGATGTTATTTTATTTAAGGTCATAGCTCAAAGTATAAGGTCACTGCGAAGATCGATGAAAATTGTAATGGGTCATATATTATGCAATATAATGAATGCTGTAGAACTTAATGTTGTATTGAATCTATTTAATTGAAAATTGCAAATAGAAGCCCATGAATTCAATATAGATCCAATATAGTATATGGATATTTTATCAACATATAACATGATTTCTGTATCTTACTTTATCTTATTTGAAAATTAAATAGTTTGTCTTTGGCTTAATTACTAATTAACTGTTAAAAAAGGAAAAGAAATAATACCTGATATAAAATCAAAGTACTAAAAGTACTGATCGGAGTTGAGTTTAATGACGCTTTCAATAAAATTTAATGTTTTTAACCTTGATCACAGCTTTTCAAATTATGTACAACATTATTGCTTCAATAATTTGGTATGACTTAGAATATGTCACTATTTAACAGAGTCAGAAATGTAATGTTTTTTTCTTCCTTGTTTGTTTGTTAATGTTTAACATACCTTTCGTGAATGTTTCACTCATATTCGGATAACACCGCTTGCAGCTGGCAAGCTGGAAATCTGGACCTTTACTCAGCACTTACAGCGATTAATAAGTAAGGTATCTTCTTGCAAAACACCTTCTGGGACAAGGGGTATTCGTTTATACATTATCATCCAAAGGACCCCTCGTGGATCCACGTCTCGAAGAAAGAAAGGAAAGAAATTTAACATTTTCACTTTTTCAGACATATCTGAAAAAAAAACACACTATTTAAACCAACAACACAAATATAATTAATAAATCAATTTATTAATTAACTTGTCCTTGTAATTACAACCACCTACAAAAATTCTTTAGAGCAGAAGAATATAGATACACCTATGTAAGTAAATCTGAAAAAAAAGAAATCTACACATGACCATCTATGGGTATAAAAAGGTTTTTCCCAACATGAGAAACTTTAAACCACCCTGAAACTATATGTTTTCTGAAAGACTCAATAGCAAAGGCTTGCGTTTTTCGCCAAGAATCTGTAGCACGTATACTATTTTCCAATTCCATTAATTTAAAAAAAAAACAACAACTAATGTTTCTCTGTGATATTCCTATAAGAATCTTGAAGATTTTACTGATTTATGTCAAATAGAAGGACATTTGATGTTTCCAAATATTAATCACTTCTAGAAGCATAAAAATAGCTGTTAATGTCAAACCTAAAACGTTCATGAT
Source organism: Saccostrea cuccullata (assembly GCF_032062105.1). Taxonomy (NCBI): domain Eukaryota; kingdom Metazoa; phylum Mollusca; class Bivalvia; order Ostreida; family Ostreidae; genus Saccostrea; species Saccostrea cuccullata. The sequence continues at coordinate 92,382 of NW_026925050.1, forward strand.
TCATCCAATTTTAAACACAATAATAGTGGGATATATTTATATCTTTTGATCATTTGATTTAGCTTATAAAAAAGACATTATAGGATTGTATTGATGTTCATTTTAATTTTACGTAAGTATATCATAATAAAGCTATAAAAAGACCTTAATTGTTGATGCCAGTGCAAGTGAAGCAAGTCAGTAATGATCTCCTTGAAAGAACTATTAATTAGGTCACCTTAAAATCATAATATTACAATATCCGTCAGCGTGTTTGATTTGCATTACTTAATGACATCATAAAGCCGTTCAATCTTTAGTTTATAATAAAACTCTAAGTGTACCTCTAATGAGGAAAAATCTCGATAACGATTCCGTTTGAATGTCAAACTGATCATAACAGTATCATACTAAAGTAAAATGGCAAATAAATGGAAACATATTACTTAAAAACAAGAGGTTGTTCTTGTAGATTTAAGTTGGGATTTACTTGTCTCTGAGTTAAGTTGATGTATAGATGATGCTAGTTATTTATATTCTCTTGCATTTTTGTCCACTTGTTACTTCCCAAAAAAGCAAAGTTACAATCGGACTATTCATTGGTGACGAAACTTTACCATTCGGAATTCATCGGGCTGGACCAGCAATAGAGCTGGGGATTAAGAGACTGAATGAAACTGTTGGAGATAAGCTTGATGTGGAAGTGATTCGGCATATTTCCGGTTCTGAATGCATTTCGGACCTCCGCGGGATTTTTGCGACAGCAGCGGCTAGGATGTACTATTTAGGAAAAGTAAATGCAATCATTGGACCAAGTACGTATTATACAGCTATTGAACTAAATTGGTTTAAATATACTGAAATCATGATTGATAATCACATAATATAAAGCAATTTTTTGATATAAGTAAAAACGTAATTTGAGCACGTATGTAACTAACAACAATTAAATATATAGTTAGCTAGGTCCTAAAATTACGTAAATTCGACAAGAATTTTTTTATTGATAAGAGAAAATGACGTCACAATTGCCTCAGTTTTAAGGCTAATGAATTTCCTATACTGTCGGAAAATTCCAAGATTTTCGGAGTCTTGATCCCGATGCATGTTAAGTTAACTTTGTAAGAGAATTTTCTATTTGTCATAAAATATTTCTAATACGAACATGAGGAGTTTACTGAAAATTCTAACATAATAAGCAGAATGTAAAAAATCATTAGAGAAATGTATAAAATCTGGAAAAAATTATGCATAAAAAAATTAGAAAATTAAACTGCACTTGCTCTAACGGTTTCGCTGTCAAACGTATCAAATAAGCATGAAACAAATCAGTCATAATACGACCAAATTATATGTTATATTAATTAAAAGGTCTTTAGGCGAGGGTTGTTTGTGGACGATGTCAATTTTATTTAATTTTTACCTGTTCCACAATCCGATTTTTGCAATTCTAAAATCTGGACAAGTTTTGAATTAATCATGATATGTAAAAAACAATTAACACAAATGATTTGGATTTATAAAAATAAAAATATTATGATAATAAATTGGGTCACGTTTAATTAGGAATTTACAGTACTGCAAGTGTTTTCTCCTTCTAATGTAGAAGTTTTATGATAATATAAGAGATGTAGAATAAATGTTAATTAAAAACAATGTAATAAGCACTTTCTCAAAAAAAATTTCTTCAGTCATGTTACAGGGAAAATCGTTGTAGATCATCAATTTCTATGAAAAAAATAGAAAACAAAATTTTGCGATGTCACAAAAACCTACAATTATACAAATTGTGATAGTAATTTGAAAAATATGAACACCAAATGCAGGTGAAAATGGTTAATCAAATTAACAAAATTAATATATTTAGTTTTTACGAATGTAAAGACATACAATACAAAGAGAAATAATTGATTCAGTGACCGGAAGAATGGTACTGGAAAATCCCTGTATTTGGAACAAGTTCAGCTTCCGGTGTCTTAGACAACAAACAAATCTACAACACCGTGACGAGAATGGCGTACAGTTTTGGTCACCTGGGCAACGTATACAAACACTTATTTGCACATTTCAACTGGACTGATGTAACAATTATCTATGACCAAGGAAAACACTATCCATGATTTATCATAAAATATTGCTGATGATGTAGCTCTTAAATGTCGAATTACCAATGTCTTTTCTGTGTTTTCAAAAGCATACTCCATGAAGCCAACGTTAGAGGTTTTTGAAACAAAAGTAACGTAGTATAAATGTAACTTTAAAATAACGTCGATAAGCAGTAGATGTTTATTTTATTTTTTATACTTAATGTTATAGAAACCAAACGTACAGGGGAATGGTATTTGTTTTCATAGATCTGTTCTGATATTAAAATATCACAAAAAAACACAGAAAAAATAGATTGCTCACAAAATTCAAAAATTTTTACATGTTGAAAAAGAATAAACATGGACTCGCAGAAATTCTAAAGGAGAGATCAGACACGAAAGGGTAGCTATTTCCTGTGAAAAGAAAATTCACTAAATATATTTCAGTTTTCACGAGTTCCATAAAAATATACATTACCAAGTGAAATTATTGATATTTCTAGCTTGCAGCGGACCAGTGGAGTACATCGGAAGAATGGCTTCTTACTGGAAAATTCCTGTATTTGGAACAAGTTCAGCTTCCGGTGCATTAGACAACAAACAAATCTACAACACCGTGATAAGAATGGCATACAGTTTTAGCCATCTAGACAACATATACATACACTTATTTGCACATTTCAACTGGACTGATATAACAATAATCTATGACCAAGGAAAACATCTTATATTTACGGTTTCTCATTTGAACCAGTTAATTGCTAATCATGTACACACGCAGCTCTTAGAGGCTGGCCTGACCGTTACCAACGTAAAGTTTTATTCAGACAATCAGCAAGAATACAAAAGCATACTCCATGAAGCCAACAAAACTTCAAGAGGTATGTTGATTACTAAGTTTTAATCGCTTACACGCGTGTGAGAAATATTGGCGAGCTTTGCGAACTTGTTTTTCACACGAATATTTCCTTCCGCGAACTTATCTTAAAAATATTTCTTTTCTTGCGAAAAATAATTGCAGAGGATGAAGTTAAATATGAAAACCAACAAAAAATTGAAATAAAAAAATGTTCATAGTAGTTTTGTTCAATTAACAATTTTGATCTGAATAGATATCAATGAAATGATGCACTATTTTTTATCACGCCTTTATTTATTTTTTTTTACAGTCATCATCATCTCCTGTGACAGTGTGGCCCTCAGAAACTTGATGCTGATGGCACATTCTATGGGGATGACAAATGGAGATTACGTTTTTCTATATTTCTTTGCCTTTAATGGGTTTGTAACTGGGGACATTGCCTGGAAAAAGCACGATGAAAATGACGAGGTTACGTTTATATTGTTTATACCTTATTTATTTCCATCTTAAGGACAGATGATGCCAACGAAACAATGAATGCATATATCTTTGGGCCTATTTTAGTTGTAAATGATGCAAGCAATAATAATATTAAGGAGAGATTGTTTGGTTTCAAGATAAAATGTTAAATATATCGAATAGTTTTCAACCTCTAAAGACCACTAAACAATGCAAATTTTGGAGACGAGTTAAAACTCAAATCATCAGAGACGGGAATATGTAAGAAAATAAAAAGATCATTCTTTTCTTTCCTTTTCATAATTATATGATTTAAAACAGAAATGGTACACTGATTTTGAAATCAAGAGCTATAATTTTTGGCGGAATGGCAGCGTGTGAAAATATCCCCACTTCTGCTTTTCAAATTCACCAGAACAAAAATTTTTATAGTTTCAAATGCAAATTAAAAAAACCATCCATGATAATAATAATAATAATGATAATAACAATAATAAAATAAACAACAAAATTTCCTTACGCATCTCATATATTTAAATATTTGAGATAAATATGATTTTCCAAACAGAAGTACAAACTTTATAGCTTTAGAAAGAATGCAATCTAAGAAGAGATGTACATGTAGATAAAATTCAGAAGAGCGTTTATTTTTCTAAATACAAGTACACAAACCAAGTTTATTTTTTTTATTTTTATATCATCTTGTATCTTAATATGTAAAAATAAAGACAAATTTGAATATATGAAACATATTTTTAAAAACCTAAATAAAATGGGGAATTCGGATTAGTCGATACTCTATAAAGTGTTATTTTCGTCCGGTGTTATTTACACCCCTTTGAATTTGCGAACACTTTTGCCCGTTTTAAATTCGCTTAGTCATAATTCTGATAAAGAAATTATGCCGTGTTGTATAAATTTGCCCTGTTTAATGTTGCCCAAGCACAAAAAGGGCGAAAGGGGCGAAAATAAAACGGGGCTATAATAAATTTGGGGATGCTTACTCCTCCATGGCACCTGATCCCACCTCCGATGTTTTGGAGGTCCGTGTTTGCTCTGCTCCTATTCTGTATTGTTTTAATGACTTTGATATTGAACACTTTTCGTTATCTCCATATCCTTCACATAGTATCTTTTTTGTTTATCCGGAAATTGATTAAGATTTTATAACAAAAGTAGGCATTAAAGATTGGTATAATTAATTTTTGTGAAATGAGAAGTCTTTGACCTGACCTTGGTTCCAAAAAAAAATCGACTGGAATCTCAACCATACTGAATCTGTTAAAATGTCTTGTAATTTTCAAATTTAAAAAAATATGGTAAAAATCCCTCCCAAAGAAATTGTAAAAATTCTAAGATGTTCAAATATATACCCATCTGTTACCATCCTTATCAAATTATCAATCTATATAAAATTATATATAATGTAATTGAAAAGAAGCACGTCTAATTTCGATTTTTCATTCAAGGTTTCAAAATTATGGGATTTAATAGGCAAACATTTGTATAAAGAATCTTTATAACGATTTTATAAAGATTAATAAGGTCAGGTCAAGGACTTTATCTTCTTCATTGCATACCTTAGTATTCAAGTTGTTTTTTTTTTACTTTTTATTATTTCTAAATAAGGTTTGTTTGTATCCTCTGTCCTTAATTTTGAATTATGTTGATATAGACCATACACTGATTTTTTTTCAAAATGTATTAAGTTTAAAATTCATTATATTGTAAAATCTATTTATGTTAAAGAATTTTTAATACATTTCATTTATCTTGGCACATCTGTTTATGTTTTGCTAAGATATCAGATTTTGTGAACAGAGCTATTTTAATAGTCATTTATTTGTTGTTATGATTGTCATTTATCGTCAAAAACATCGAAAGAACGTAAAAATATGTCGACAATTGGTTAAAACAATGGAAGAGGAACTTATTGGCCCAACGAACATTTTCTCCCCTCTTAAGTGTATATTTCGTAATAGAATATGCCTTTGATAATACCAACATAGATAATTCATGTATATAACGATTACGATTTTTGAACTTTTAAGATATATAATACCTTTGAGAAAGACAAAAAAATATGCATAATATGTCAAACTATATTTTCATGATCGAATTTAGCCTCATACAATTTTCAACATAATAGATTTTAATTCTGATAAAATTTTTTTTCGAAAAAACCCAACATATTTTTAACATTTACCTTCAAAAGGAATTTTTTGTACAATAATTGACATCAGTTGTATGCATGTTTGTTTTTATTTGTTATAATGTCCATGTACGTACACGTGCATGTACAACTAACTGTCTGTCTATATGACCGTATCATTTCAAACATTTTCAGATTGTTAAGAAATCCTATGAAGCATTGCTTGTGGTCAGTCTCTATAAATCCAGTAGTCAGAAGTATAAGGAATTTGAAGCCCAGGTGAAAAGTGAATCCCAGAAGGTTTACAACTACACTTACAAAGAACGAGAAGATGTGAGTCTTGATCGAAGCATTAAATCCTCGTTCTAATTCTAAATTCTCCAAAATGAAAAAAAAAATCTATGACATGATTATATATACTCTTCAAAATAAGAAACGCAAAGTAAAATTGTAGTTACATATTGAATATAAAAATTTTTAAGTAAAATGATGTATTGATAATACAGAAATGTGCTTATCAAAAGGGATACTATCTCTATCTCATAATTACTCAAGAATTTGAAAATCATAGAAAGTTCAAGATCATTAAAGATCAATATTGGGTTTGTCCCCCACTCCCCCAGACACATATGGTAGCCAAAACATCATTTAATGGAAGCAAATGACGTGTGTTGTAAAACTATTTAAGAATACTTTACCATTCCAAATGTAGGGCTATGATCAACTGTTGCAGAGTCTGTTGATTTGAATGTCTTTGACTTATCATGACAATGCATTTTGTACAACGCTGCTCAACTACTGTTGCTTAGCAAGAATGTAATTGTTAAAAGAGGCACACGTAGGTATGTATTGTCAGATTGAAATACGACACCAGGATGCTGTAAAATTGAAATTGTATGTGCGGGTAGATCATCGTTAGAGTACCTTGTTCCAAAATTCTTCGAATATGAATCAGTCTTACTTTATTGTAATACTGTTTTCCCTATCAGTGTACTACCACCACCAAATCTTTCAACGTCCTGGAGGCAGTATTCCGTCTAACGTCCATAACCAAGCCTTAGCACTCTTAAACTTATAACAGGCTTTCTGATAAACATTCTGGACTAGTATTAAATATTATTTATAAGTTAGATATGGTGCTGTGCGTAACATTAAAACCTGAAATTGAAGACTGTGCTACACCTGTTCCAGTCGCCCATTTTCCTTTTTAGGCTATGCAACATTCAGTTGCAATATTCTAAAAAAGCGTAAATTTTCAGAAAAATCAGATTCAAAATATCGAGAACCCCTGCTTTTGACAGCTCTTTCAATATGTGCCTGAAGGAATTGCATCAGAAACCAACAAACGAAAATTGAGAACAAAATTTTTCGGGCATTTTGCAAAATCAGGTCTTTTTGCCTGTGAGATTTGTAGAATGGCTGAAAAGGTGACAATTGCATTAAAAGAATACGCATTTTACTCGAATACATCATATTCATAATTGCTCGTCGGAAACTAACGATTGTGGATTTTCTGAGTTATCCCTAGCGATGAAATTACGTCCGCGGGAACAAGTAAAATTTTTCTTACCTAAAACATTTAACTCCCACAATTTAAAATGATTCCACGACATGTTTAAACTATAAAATCTCTGTGGTGATAGAGCTGCTCCAAGAAATGGAACTTATTTCAATGTCATTTCTCTGCAGATTAATCCTCATGTGGTGGCGTTTTATAACTCCTTTCTCCTGTATGGGGAAGCTCTAAAGGAGACAGTTGAAGACGGAGACGATTACAAAGACAGCACTCAAATAAATAAACGAATCTTGAATAGAACATTTGAAGGTAAGATGACTTAAACAAAAAAAGAAACAAACAAATAACGACAGGAACACTGATGGTCAACATCATCTCTGAAATTTAGTTTTCTATTTAATATTTTTGATCTAAAAAAATCTCAACATTCGCAAAGATTAAGCAAGCATTTATCACCAAGTCGATGTTTTTTCTCTTTATTATATCATGCATCTGATGTAAAGAATCCCAAATATTGAACAGGTATCAATGGCCAACTGCTAATCGACTTCAAAGGAGACCTAAATGTCTACATGACCCTACTTGACCTAGATCCAGATACCGGAGACTTTGTCGTGAGTTTTCTTAAAATTTATTTAAAAAAAAAATATATATATATATATATATATATATATATATATATATATATATATATATATATATATATATATATATATATATATATATATATATATATATATATATATATATATATATATACAAAACATTTTTCGTGTGAAACAAACTTCAATGTTTACTGTTTACGAGGATGTGATTTCATAGGTTACACGTTCATACAGTGGATTCAATAAATCAATATGCTTTCATAATAAACGTACTAAGTAAACTTTTTCTTGTGAAGTTGTGAAGCCACTTTCTTAATTTGAGATTACTTCATCATAGGATAAAAAATTGAGACAACTTTCACTGAATTAAATTTTGACCTATGTTGGGAGCGGCTGTAAGCCAAAAATCTCTTGTCTCAGTACGACTATATTGTCGTTGGATTTATTTTTATCGTAGGAAGTCGGCAGGGGTGCCGCTACGTCTTTTTATTTCACTAACACCAATGTCATCCGGTGGCCAAATAACCGAGGCCCGCCACCCAACAGTCCCCCGTGCGGCTTCCTTGGCGACGCACCAGAATGCAGCAATGCTGAGGGTAATATTTATATTGAATTTAAAGAGAAATTTTTTAAAAACATTTTTCAAAATTTTAAATGACAAGAAAAGACCTGTCAGGATATTCAATTTCGGTTCAATACTTGATGGATGGTCCCGAAAATGTTACAAATACATGTGTATAGTACATAAGCTTTTAAGAGAGTGTGCCTAATGATATGTAATTAAATAACTAATTTTGAGGAGTAAATTACTAAGTAGATGATACGTAGATTTAGTTGTACAAGATCCCCTAATTTTTTATCTGTAGGAAATACGTTTGTTCTGAAAAAAAATAAAAATTCTATAAATTTATGTCCAAAAATCACTTTTTTCATGTAGAGAGCGTTCTGGTGAAGGTTCTATCCGTGGTGTTTTCTGTTGTCATCATGCTCTTCTGTGTGGGCATGCTCGTGGTATACAGGTAAATTACCAGCTGCACGTAGTATACAGGTAAATTATCTACTGTACGTAGTATACAGGTGAATAAATTACTGTACGTAGTATACACTTAAATTATCTACTGTACGTAGTATACAGTTAAATTATATACTATTCGATGTATACAGGTAAATCGTCTACTGTTTGTAAAATACAGGTAATTTATCTACTGTACGTAGTATATAGGTAAATTATTTACTATACATAGTATACAGGTAAATTATCATCTACTGTACGTAGTATACAGGTAAATTATCTACTTTTGTACAGGTAAAGTTATACAGGTATTTCTTTTTCAAGGTTTACACCAATATCCCTTACTGTACGTAGTATACAGGTAAATTATCTACTGTACGTACTATACAGTTAAATTATATACTATTCCATGTGTACAGGTAAATAGTCAACTGTTTGTAAAATACAGGTAAATTATCTACTATTCGTAGTATACATGTATACAGATGTAAATTATTTTCATCTTTTTCTTATCTTTTCTAACAACACGTCTCATCGAGTTTTTTTTACAGAAAAATGAAGAGAGATTCTGAGCTGTTCAGTAATTGGTGGAAGATTCCTTGGGAGGATATCACACGGTCGTCAAATGTCAACACAAGATTCTCAAGCCTGTGTCTCTCAGAAGCCAAGGTTAAATACTTGATACTATGTTCATTAGACATTTATGAAATACATGTAAAATATTAATAGGAATCTGAAGTGAGTGTTTATTCTTTTTTTTTTTGACAAGGATGTACTTGAAACTTTTTAATGCCAAGAAAATGGAGCTGAATAATTAAATTAGTATTCATATTCACTTTTCTTTAATTTTGAATTTGACATCAGAAGCATCCAGGCATTGGCAAATTGAAAATACTTTTCTTCAACGATTTAATTTCGTTGATATAAATGATGTTTCAATTTGGTTATTATGATACAGTTAAAAGGATTATCAGATGGTATGAGCATATTGGACAAAGAAGAACTACGCATTGCATACTATAAGGTATGGTTTATCAGCAAGTTTTTACAAAAATAATAGTGTCCTCCGAAATTGTTTAACATACCAATCATTTATAGCTAATAATTTGAGAAAATTTATTGTAAAACTGTACTTCCTCTTACTGCAGTACTTTGTGGTTTCCTTTATGCCATTTTACAGAACATTCTGATTCCAAGCTTGATTAACAGGAATAAGCTCAATATCAACATAAATAATTCGTTATGCAATTTATATGATGCCTATAATATGTTCACATAAAATCACTCTAGTTGTTGTTTTTTCTTTCAGGGAACCAAAGTTTCATTATCAAAATCAAAACGAAAACAATTCACAACGAATCGGAGACTTTTTATGGAATTATTACAGGTAATTATAGAATATCCAGTTAATTTTCTCTTACATGTGCATTTGTAGTTACAGTTTGCTTTGTTTTGATGATATACAATACTAATAATTTCTTTGTACCTTTTTCAGTTACGAGACGTTAATTGTCATAATCTGGCGAAATTCTTTGGACTAACTGAAAGTGAATCAGGAGTATTTATAGTAACAGAATTCTGCTCACGCGGTGAACTAAGAGTAAGACCATTCATTATAGAAAGATATTGAAAGAAAACCGCACCACTAATGATTTAGAAAAATAATTAAGGGTCTATATCTAGATAGACTTTTTATACCTTTACTGCATTTTGTAATATGAATTTGTTTGAATTTATTAAATTTATCTTCGCATTTAATCCATTTTATGATGAAAAAAAAAATTGTCGGAATATTGAAACGTAAAAGCAATTATTGGTTATGAACAGAAGCTATGTCAACACTGTAAATGACTTGATTTTATGTAGAGATCTTTTCTTTTTATTTTAATGTTACTCATTATTTAACATCATATGTTTCCTACCCCTCTTCTTAAGAAAAACACCACTTTTTATTGCTTCTTTTATTTATGCCAACAGACATTGTAGTTAACTACAAAGCTGATGATTATAATTCATGACAAATGCAGAGTTTCTATAGTTGATAATTACACTTAAAATTAGATGTCAACATTCAAACTTTATGGAGGTTTTTGAAAAATAAAAATTTATAATTCACAGGATATCCTGAGCAACGAATCTTTCAAATTGAACGTAGAGTTCTGTATTTCATTGATATGTGACATTATCCAGGTAAAGTTTTATTCTATAGGTTTAGTATTTATTGTGATTAATAGGAAATATATATTGAAATGGAAATTAATTATAAAAATGAATAAAATAAAATTGATTTTTGTGCAAAATTACAGAAAAATTAGCCTTAAAGTCAATTTAATTTTAAAATAATGTTTCGCTGAAAATATAAATCGCAGCAAAATATACTTTTTTGCTTTGTATTTGTAAAGAATATTTCCTCAGAGTATGTAGCAAATATAAAGCGTCATGGATTTTTTTCTCACTGTCGAAATATAAATAGAAATACATAGGAACTTAACCTGATACAAGCATTTTTTTTTCTGTAGGCAATGGAGTATATTCACTCCTCCAGTATAAAGTTCCATGGTCATCTTAATAGCCAGAATTGCGTCATCGACAGTAGATTTGTCCTGAAGGTCACAGATTATGGCATTCGGTCCATCAGAGACTTCGAAATTGACGAGTCTCGTGAAGGTGAAACTGCGTTAAATATAAGAAAACTTCTTTTACCATTAAAGGTCAATTACTCTTTTGAACTCAAAAGTACAGTCCCTTTCTTAGGCAATAAAATGAAACAAAATATAAGAAAACAGAGAATTCGTATTAAAGATGTATCCAGAATAGAAAAAAAAATAGCTTTGAAATAATGAGATATATGTATCGAATTTGTTATTTTCTTTCAAGACAAATTGTAATAAATTGAAGATTTCAATTCTTTAAGATTTTAATTTTAGAATGTTTATGGATGGCTCCCGAGATGCTCCGAAAGTTTTCATTGAAGAGGGAAATTTGGGAAATGCAGAGTGCTGACATATACAGTTTCGGTATCATTCTGTATGAAATTCTGTCTCGGAAAGAACCATTTGAGGATGATAAAGACTTTCTGACTTTGGAAGGTGCGCGGTTTATACTCAGTACATAAAAAAATAAAATTGGACATTTATATTGCTTACAAAATATATCTCATATCTTTGAAAATCAAACGAAAACAGTAAAATCTTTATTTTCAGATACTGTAAAATCACTAATTTGCTAGAGATAAAAATTTCTATGGTCTAAAAAAATATACTGGTTCAAAGGGGATTTGAACTCGTGGTTCAAGGAGAAGCCCTATACTCTAATACGAAATTTGTTTATTTCCTTGAGGTTATGAATTCTTGACTCTCTTCATAGCATATTTTCGTTATGTGTTTAAAAAAGTATATAGTTGCAAAATCAGTAATATCTTTCTTTTCCTTAATTAAAAATCTATATTTGCAGTAATTAAGCCATTGAAAAAGGTTTGAGTACACTTGATATAAAAGACATTTTTACAAATTATACAGGTGTTACTAACAGAAATATCCTTCCACGATTCCTTTAATTCATTCAGTAATCGGAAATTAAAATGCATCGTTCATTTTCAAGAAATACTAGAAAAGCTAAAAGACTTTGACGAAACCCCGTTCCGGCCGAGACTAGACATTGTAGAAATAGACAAGGATATGGAGATGTTAATGAAGAGATGCTGGGACGAAGATCCCAAAGCAAGGCCCACCTTCTCCGCCATTAGAAAGGATTCCAGGAGACTACAATGGTAAGTTTTTGTTTGGTTGCATGTTCATCTTTATTGATTATTGCTAAATCAAGCTAAATAATTCATTTACCTTGCTGAAAGTCTTTTTATATATTTTATACTATAATATATAACTTATATCAAATCTAACTAACTTGACAATTTAATTTCCATCAAATATCGTTCACACAAAACATATAATTACATGAAATTTATATATCAAATTGTTTCCACTGTTTTAAACCGTGTATTCCTCTCCTTTTCTGATTGTAAAGGAATAAATCTGGTGACAAGTTACTGGACACACTTTTATCCCGGATGGAGGAGTACGCTGATAACTTGGAGGGTTTGGTAGAGGAGAGAACCCAGAATCTGATAGAAGAGAAAATTCGGTCTGAGGAACTCTTATACCAAGTTTTACCGAGGTATAACTTGGTATATCAGCAAGATGAATCTACAGGGTTTATAATGTAATGACTTTTATGATGTATTTGAAAGCAACTGACAGTGTTTGTATACTATTTTTACATTACAATAAGATATGTCTTTTCTAATCAATCACATTTTCTTTACCAAATATGTTATAACTGGTAACAATTGTATATCAACGAATTAGAAATAGTTTTGCCTTTTCTGAAAACGAACATATTTCTTTTGGATATAATCTTTTTGTTTAGGAATTTTCCTTTTCCATTTCAGGAGTGTTGCCATTGAACTTAAGAGTGGTCGAGTTGTAGACCCAGAAGCCTTTGCATGTGTGACCATATATTTTAGTGATATCGTTGGCTTTACCCAACTTTCCTCTGAGAGCACACCGATGCAGGTCATTTGTACATAGTATCACACTTTAACTTTCAGTTCTTTTTTTATCATAAGCATCATTTAAAACTTAACACCATATAACTTTGTTAACTAATGAAAAAGCTTTTGAATAAAGTGAATTTTTAATGATTTTTTTAAAATAGCGATTCTATCAAAATTTATATTTAAAAAAATGTTTAAGAAATGCAGTAGATAAACACCAAAATATATATTTGTAGGTGGTGGATCTTTTGAATGACCTGTATACCTGTTTTGACAGAATTATAGACAATTATGATGTTTACAAGGTAAGAATAAACGCTCTTAACAGAGTGCATTGTCTTTTTTAAAGCTTTATTTGTCTATTCCTAATGACCATGCAATTCCCTTCCTATAAATTATGTAGATATTTGTTTTGTTTTTTAAAGGACTTTCGTTATCTTTTCTGAACATCTAATACTGGTCTCCCCTGCGGATTCCCTTCTTTCTCATTGATAAGCTGATTTTTGTACAGCGAAACCTGTCTAACCCATATGCACTTAGAGACAAATTTTGTGTTAGAATGGGCAGTGTGTCGGATTGCACAGTATCGGGTTTGACAGTTTTCACTGTACAATTGATATTTTAGGTGGAGACTATTGGTGACGCCTATATGGTTGTTTCCGGTCTGCCCCAGAGGAATGGTGATCAACATTCAATAGAAATAGCCAGAATGGCAATATCAGTCTTAGAGAACGTTAAGGTGTTCAAAATCAGACACCGGCCAGACATGCCATTGCGCGCTCGGATTGGAATACATTCAGGTATAATAAGTTGAAATAAAGGTTTTTCTACAAGTCTGTATCAATGAATTTATTTAAATTAATATGTATTTGAATTGTTTTTTTCTTATCAAGTTTGCATTTTTATTTTGACCTTTCCCGAGCTTTTTTTTGACTGGAATGTTTCCTCTGACTTGCAAATACCCTTCATTTAAAATACCCCTTGTTCTTTGAATGAACTTCATTGATTTTACAATTAAACGTTTAAAGCGTATTTAAAAAAATTGGTACTTTTATTATCATTATCATGTGTTTGTTGAGAATTTTGAAGAATTGTATATGATTATAATAGCATCTGTTGGGATCTTTCTGGTGTAACGTCGCCGCTTGTCGTAAAGACCCGAATAGTTGCGATTGTTACGATCGCAGTAGATCTCCCTAGTCTCATTCAAATAGACACTTGTCTGTCTCCGTAAGTCCCATCGGGGATTTACGGAGACAGCCGAGCGTCTGGTTGAACGTGACTTTTCTTTCTCTCGGACAGGACCGGTGTGTGCTGGGGTGGTGGGACGTAAAATGCCTCGGTACTGTCTGTTTGGGGACACCGTCAATACGGCGTCAAGAATGGAGTCCAACGGAGACGGTAGTATTCACCTTAACATATAATTATCATTATTTTTTTTAATTTACAGTTTTACTTTCCAATGTAGGATTTTCTGTCATAAAAGACCCATACATTACAATGTATAATTTTCTGTCATAGAGGACCCATTTCTTATAATACAATATTTTCTGTCGAAAAAATTAATGATTCAAAATCTTAAAAGTCAAAAACAGTTTGATTTTTTTTTAGTCTAAAAATGCAAAATGTAGACATTTATATAGTTATTAACCCTATCAATTAGTTTCTGTAATGTTTTCTGGATAAAACGTAAAATTGAGAAGGGGTTTAGCTAAAAAAAAATTCAATCAACTAAATAGCAAGTAATGGAGTTATTCATTATTTTTTATTTGAAATTAATCAATAAAACTAAATATCAAGTCCTAAAACACTTACTTTATTGTGATACAATATTCAAACATTTCATTTTGGAGTTTATTTTATTTTATACAGCAATGAAAATACATGTCAGCGAAAGCACAAGGAATTTACTCTGTAGAAGTCCTGAATTCTTTCTTGAGGACAGAGGAGAACTACAGATCAAGGCAAGTTAAAAAAAAAACAAGTCAATAGAAATTTTATTAAAAGTTATTATCAAGATGCTAAAAAATTGTTTCTAGATGCAACCCCCCCCCCAAAAAAAAACAAGTTTAAAAAAAAAATCCTACATGCATTTATACATACATGTAGTGAACAAATTTTTTTCTGCATGTATAAAATTTATTAAATTCTTATAAATTTATGCTTTTTAAAAAAATTTTTAATATTTTTTTATAGTGCTTGTTATTATATTTCAGGGTAAAGGTATCATGAAAACTTACTGGTTGATACCACCTTCGTCACAACCAGAGATGGTTTGAAAGCTACAGCAATTAATGGAATCGTTTTTTGTGGAACATCTCAAGATAAAATATTGGGAGAAGAAAATGAAATTTTTAACTTTTTATGTAATCAATTATGTTATCGATTTTTTTCAATTGATATTTACATTTCTGTGACATAAGCAAATGTGGCTGTTGATTTTACTTCTTGTACTTATTTATATGTAATTATTGATAACTATTTTAAATTAATTTCACTAATATCTAAATATATATATATATATATATATATATATATATATATATATATATATATATATATATATATATATATATATATATATATATATATATATATATATATATATATATATATATATACTGGTGTTTAACCATTAAAAATTATAATATTATTTGTAAAAATGATTTTTTTTCTTGATATTTTAAAAATGCTTTAAATCTTACATATTTTCAGCTTCCTGATAATTGAAGATTGTTTAATGAGTGAGAAATTGATTAAAACAAATAATAATCTTTTTTAAAATATTCATTTTAAATGAAAAACAAATCTGAGATATGCTTTTGAATGAAAGGTTTTACGGATTGACAATGCTTCGATTTTTGAAGATATTAAACTAGGGGGTTTGAACAATGCAAGCATCTACTATTAAACATTTTTAAATAAATATTATGACCTTGTTATGATCTAATTGCTATGAAGAAACGACGCATTCTTAAATGGATGAATAATGCAGATATTAACAGGTTAATCAATTTTGCATGATTTGAAGATCAAAGGCCAGAAACTATTTTTTATTCGTTATGGTTGAATATACCTTTAATCTTTTTAATGTGCTCTTCTTTGAGTCATTAAGACATTAAACATGGTTATAAAAAATAAATGACTCAGATAAAATGTATCTGATAACATTTTTATAACAAGGGAAATTCCTCATAAAAAGATGACTGGGAAGCATAAAACAGTGTCTTGATAGATTTTTTGAAAAATAACGAACACATCACGAAAACAAAACTCTGACAGTAAAATTAAAAAGATGATGAAGCAAATTTAAATCAGATATAGGATATAAATAACTTTGAAGAATATGATGAACGAGTTTCAAAAATTTACAGTCTAGATTCATTGATTTATAATATTAATGTAGATTTATTATTCACAGGAAAATTAAAAAAAAATATTTTTACAAATTAAGCTGGTATTTATTTAAGTCTTCATATTTACAAGCTTAAAACAAATCCTATATGCATTTATACATACAAGAAATGGACAAAATTTTTTTCCGCATGTATAAAATTTATTAAATTCTCTTAAATTTATGTTTTTAAAAACCTTTTTATAGTGCTTGTTATTATATTTCAGGGTAATATACATTAAATATAATTAAATGAAGATATTTTGATGTAAGACATTGTGATAAGAATTTAACACAAATATCTATCGCTAATACCAACTGTGTGACAAATCTATGCTAAGGGGTTTTTAACTTTATATCAGTGAAAAAATTCTCGAGAGGGATTTTAAACATCATACAAATAAACAATATAACAAACTGAATGAAGTTCATTTTTTTTTTTGCTTTCTTAGTAAAGACAAGTAGCACATGGTGGATGTGAGCAGTCGGAAGGAGAAACTTACTCCTCTATGACACCTGTCTCTAACTCTGATATTTTAGAGGTACTTTTTGCTCTGCTCCCGATGTGTATTGTTTTTTTTTTCCTTTGAGCCTTTATACTGTTCGTTTTCTTCATATTTAATCTTGACATTAAGCAAACGCTTTCGATAGCTAAAAAAAACATGATGTTACATTCTAGCAACAAGAAAACACAAAATTATGGTAGTTGCTCTGATAGTTGCTCATGCAGTCATGTAAAAGTAGAAAATAAGGAACAAAAATCAGGGGTTTTTTTGAAACTCAGAAACGAATACAAATTGCACAAAAGACAAACACATCCCTGTAAACCCCGAGTGGAGGGATAAGTGCCTAGGTGAAGTAAACACCTCCTGTCAACTGGACACAAATCTTCCGGCATTGATCATGACGAGATTTTCAGCTTGTATTCCGTATTCAAAATGGTAAAAAAAAAAAACTTTATCATAATACGAGGGTCATTCAAAAAACACGTAGACAATGTTCCTCATCGTCATATTATTAAAACAAGATTATAGATCAACACATTTTCGTAAATAAAAACATTTATTTTGTCGAAGTGTGAAGTTTCATTCCATTTGATTAAATTGAACTCATGCTAGCCAATTTTTAAAGCAACATTTTTGTTACTACGGAGCACGGTTAACCAACATTGTAACGTCAAGAACAACGTCGACAAAGATTCTCAAATATTGTTCATTGTAAGATAAAGATATAATGCATTTTTGCTCCATTTTAAACTTTGACAGAAATGATTGCATATACATTGTGTCGTATAAAATCTTTACATTGATTCGGAACAAAGTATATTTACCAGTTTAACAAAAACATTAAACTGTCTGCATTTAAAAGAAACAAAATTGTCTGTAACTGAAGAAAAATTCAGGTTTGGGGAAATTTGTTTTCTGTGCAGAATATTAAGATATTTCAGTTAATGAAGATGTTTTTACATATATATTTAATATAAAATGCAATGAAATCGGGTTCCTGTGTGGAGCAGTGTTTACTGTAGTGAGTTTACTCAAAGAGTTGCAGATGAAGGAGTTATCCTTCTGTGAAGAGTTCGGATACCGGGCCTACGGATGGGAACATATAAGCCGAAATTCCAAGTAGAGGTATGCTCACACACGAAATACATCCCTAGCAAATCAAGGCCGTAATTACAGAGATCCACTGGAAAGTGATTGCATCTCATTGTGAGTGAAAATTCTTAAAAAGACGTTAAACAAACAAACAAATTAATCCAGTAACAACGGAATTTCTTTCCACGATTCAGTAAGCAATCAAAGTATGACAGAAACCAAAAGACCAATACAACTTGGGAAAAATGTCCTACAATTTACTGATTAATTATTTGCAACGACGGACAGAAAATTAGAATTTGATATTCACAGATTTTCAAAGGATTTTTAAAGTAATCAAAAAGCATAAAATTGATATAAGGATTCTACTTTAAACTTTTACAATGACCTCATATCTTGTATGCAAAATATTTATACATGCAAGATTCATATAACTGAAGAACTGCAGTCACTGTTGCTTTTGTTTGCAATCAGAAAAGTAGTAATGGCCATACTGTAAGATAAGGTAGTTCTACTATTGTTACAAGTTCTCTCTTAAAAAAATACAGTGAAAACTGTGTCATCCAACACCCGTCCAGTCCTTTTCCTGTGAATTCCGACCTTTATTTTCATTCTCATTTTACCGTTTTCTATGCTCTTTACAAAGTGCAATACCCTTACCTGTTTATTCCGACACAAAATTCGTCTCCCAGTGCATATCGGATTAAACAGGTTTCACTGTAACAACATTAAATTAATAAATACAAAACACTATATTCATCTTTTAATATTACTTTTACAAAAATGAAAATGCATATAAATAACAGACAACGTCTCTTTTTCCCAAAAGTTTAATTACTTTGCATAAAAAATGCATAAGATGAAGAAAATTTTGCTAAGTTACAAGATATATTATTGTACTCTGAGACAAATAGATTACTTTTATGGTAACTACTGACAACAACAAAAAGAAATGCACTCTAAAAATGAAATAACTTGTAAATTAGAACAATAATAATGGTCGTCATAATGTTAACATTTGTTTTACATTACCTTAACAACGAAAGTAAAACTGTATCACCACCAAGTGACAAAAATTACAAGACACCAATTGATCCCTTGCTTAAAAAGGCAAGTATTAATAGCAGATAACAAAGATAACTTTCAATTAAGATACATTTCCTTTTGTCATGAAAGAATTTTAAAACTCAATATGACTTACAAATCAATTACTAAATGTTTAGGATGAGGATTACTAAACATATCCAATAAATAAAACGAATCACGATCCATTCAAAAGAAACTGACCCCTGATTGTCTAGGAGGAGAAAGTATTCCCGGTTAACCGGCCACATCTGCTGCAATTTATTTTAAACATTTGCTATATAATGTAAACTATATATATACTGTATGTTTTTAGATTTTGAATCTGTACATTCTTATTTACCTACAGGTTTTGCAATTTTTCCCCCCATCATATCACAAAAAACGTGTATGACAGTGTGCCCTTTTTCTTCATTCAGATTTTTTTTTGGGGGGGGGGAGGGGGGAGAGAGAGAATATCAATTTACATACACAATTCAGATCAGACAACAGCATACAAAACACATGAACTGCAATTCTTCTGTATAAATATTATCTATTTTTAAATAAGTTATTCCTTGTGAATCTGAGCTAAACAGCAGGCTTTAAGCAAAGTACGATCAGAAAATATTAAATTAGTATGGCCCGACAACAAAAGATTTTCTCTGAACAATATGACGTGTGACTCCTTTATAATATTTGATTGTAAAGGGTTTTTTGCAGACCTGAAAGCCGTTTTTTGGTCCTTAAGTAATGAGAAAATTAGAGATATGCAGAACTGAGAAATGATATCCTTAAGGAGTACTGGAAAATCACATATTTTATCGAGTCAATGGACAATTATGGAAATTTTAAATTTACGTCATTTTCGTGATTTCTTATCAAACATGTAACGTCATGGCTTATGAAAATATTCAGTGCTATAAAGTCTGTAGATATCCCCCTGGCCTGTTTTAGAACATAATTATATACTTAGTATACAGTATAACTCCATCAAATATTCGTCATTACCGCATTTTCCTTGTTTCAGAAAAAAACCTCTTGGATTGTGGGGATTTGATTTCGTGGGTGAAGAATTGTTGAGTAGTTATGTATGTAACATTTTACATTTCGTGGTGGACATATATTATTTGTGGGTCTCTTCACACTAAGAAAACAACGAAAATTTAACCCCAACGGAAATTTGTGTGATTCCACAGTACTTTCAAAGGGTTCTTTTTGGTAAATTTGTTCAGAAAATAAATAAATTACATTCATAAGTCTTTGGAATGATATTCAATATGATTTTCTATGATCTACGCCTGTTATAATTTAAGGTAATGCACTGATTACAAGTAAGGGACAAAATAAACCCCCAAAAAAATATTATATAAACTTAATTAAATTGTTGTGATAATAAACTTCGAAATACCACTTGAAGTCTTTAAAATAGGTAAAATTCTAATATCACCGAGTTATATGATTTTTTTTCTATTTTCAACTTTTTTCACAACCTTGTTCTTAAGGCAATTAAAATCATTACAGTGTATGTCATTATTATGTAGCGATATATGTACATGTAGATACATGATGTATAATGTATTTCCAGGTTACCAATGTCTATTATCTGAGATACTTGCAAAACAAATAAGAACTTAAACTTGTAAAATTAATTCAATGATTAAATCTCTATATCTTATACAGATAAGAAAAATTTAACTGCCTTGCAATCATTTACACCTAAATTGTAAATTGTACATGTACGAAATGAAAAGTCATTAACTTACAAATATATTGGAGGTGAATGCAAGAATATTTTGCACACCAAAGGTAAACTGTGCTAATAAGGCTAAGATTATAAAAGACTGATAACTATAAAAAATGTTCTTGCTCAAAGAATGAACTTTAAAAAGTGATACAAAAACAGAGTTCAAAAATCATTTTGAAAACACAATAACACCTGATTAAAAAAAGGAAATTTTTCAAAATAAAAGTACATAACAATCTACTTTAATGTCGAATTTTTCTCTATATATCGGTAATGGTTACTTCAAAATAATACATATACGTCATATACTGTAGATTCCTTATTTTTCGCGAGAACTTATTATCGCGAGATGGCTCTCTAACGTCAAATTGCAAGAATAATAATTCGAGAATGGATGCTTTATCAATAGAATTTACATGGATTTCAGCACCATAAAAATAAAAGTGAGTAATTTTATTTCATGAGTGTTGCCTCTAACGAAATTATGCGATAATTAATTCCTCGAGTATAATTAGGAATCTACAGTAAATAAAAGATTGTTTGTTTTTTTCTTTAATTAAAAGAAGACTTTTCTGACTTATTTCATTGATTTTCAAAGATTCACTGAGGGACGTCTTTGCTATATGCAGGGGGATTAACTCCTCTTTCAGTCATATTGGCTGGCATGCCTGTGAAAAGAAAACAGAAACAAAATACATATATAAATCTTTATCTCCACTTAAATTCATCAATCTGAAAGAGAAAGGCAAATCTATGGTTTCCTAATTTTTATAACATCATGTAAAAACCTTTTTAAGGTGGAATGCCACACCAACTTTTTATTTTATAGATCTTTGAGTCATCCTTTTTAAACAATGGTTTCAGCATTGAAAGGTCGATATTAGCTCTTAATTATTTTATATGAATTTTTTTGTATTTTTTCAAAGAAAATGAAAAAAAATTATTTATATCCAAATAAGTTGTTTTCGAGTTAAAAGTTTGCTGTAAATGAATGCATCATATGAATATCTAATAAAATATGTAAAGAAAGGCTGGTTAAACTTTTTAATTTTTTTTTTATAAAACATTATTTATGAAAATAAAAAACATTATTTGTAAATATTTTTTAAACCTACGGTTAAAAACACCATAAATCTAGTCACAACTGAGGACAACATGTTTTTCAATCATATTTTCAACTCAAATTTATTTTGCTAACAAATTTATGTTCCTGTAGCATAATTTTGTTTGTCTATTTTATACTAATTACTTCTTTGGCTCCTTGACTATGCTTTCACAAGATCAGCATCTTTGAGTAACCTAAATGCTAGTACTATGACATTACTAATATTTTTGAAAAGATTTTGATTGGATTTTTACAGATAATACATTATCTCACAAACCACTAAAACAGAGTCTCTATCATTGAATTCAAATATCCAGTCGACATCATATACAGGATTTTGAAAGAGGCATTTCAATTAGAGATGCTTACAAACAATAATCCCTGACTTTCTCAGAGTTTTGCTTACCTGATCCATTTCCAGGGTATGGTGGCGGCTTTGTTTCAAAATGGTCTCTTGGTTGCTTAGCAACCTACAAAAATAGAAACTAGACTTTTTCTTTGAAAGAAAGTTTCCATGCCACATGATGAGTGGGAGTCTTCATGAGTCATATACATAAAACTGAGCATTTGAAATTCCAAAAAGAAATTCATCCAACTAAAGGCTCATATACATGAAACTAAGCATTTGAAATTCCAAAGAGAAATTTATCCAACTAATGGCTCATACACATGAAACTGAGCATTTGAAGTTCCAAAAAGAAAATTATTCTAAGGTTCATACAAATAGAAGTGAACACTTGAAATTCCAAAAAGAAATTTATTCTAAAGCTAAATAATTCACATTGCCTAAATTATACAGGTTTCCTTGGCAACTCATTTTATTATATTAGAAATTAAAAGCCAAAGTTTTTCATAATTGCAAAAGGTACTGAGTCAACCTATTGCCTAAGGTGGTACAACATATTGTTATTTCTAACACTCAATCTTGAGGTGTTGTCACGAATGTATCTTTTGTTGCTTTACTGTACAATCACATATTTTTGTGGGGGCAAATTTTCATGGTCTAAGGAAAAAATATGGGCTCCTGAGGATTTGACTTCGTGGATGAAGAAATGTTTGGTGGTTATATATGTAAAAAAAATTACATTTTGTGGAAGACATAAATTCGTTGGTCTCTTCCTACCACAAACCAACAAAAATTAAACCCTTATGAAAATTAATGATTTCACGGTATTTACCTCTGAATATGGTGGGGGCAAGACACTGACAGATGACTGTTCTGTCCTAGAATTACTAATCGTTGCTGGAGGCCTATTTGGCATATTGCCAAAGCCTGGGGTATTCCTGGCATTAGGGCGTCCTCTATGAACAAAGGTTTCTCTTGGCATCATAAGGAGGCGCTGTCTGTGTTTGTAGTATCCACAGCCTCCAAAACAGGACATTAGAATAAACAAAACAACAAACCTAAAAAACAAAGAGGATATCATAATAAACAATATATCAAATCTGGAAAACAAAATAAATAGAACTGCAGCTAATAAAGATAAAGTACAATAAAACACACATGCTTTTTGCCTTATACACTTGTAGCAAAAACACTTGTCATTAAATTAATACTGATAATAAAGTGACTTTCATTCTCCTATAGTATATAGACTTTAATTGTTTTGATCACCCTATGAATATAACAAAATATGCTTATAACATGTAAAGCAAAGCAAAATTTCTGTCCCTGGAAATCATTACAAGTGTGTTTTTACAATATTTTTTTCAGAAAATTGATTTCCCTTTTATCAATGCACTTACCAGAAATACCAGAGATTCCAGAAGGAGATTCTGTAGGTGTAGGACACAGCCTCTTCATCATCCATACAACACCTCCCCTCACAGCACGACTCACAACTGTAGGAAAGAAAGTACTCAAATTATTGATACAACACATACCATCATAGCACCACTTACAGCTGTAGGAAAGAAAGTACTCAAATTACTGACACAACACCCCCCCCCTCACAGCACGACTCACAGCTAAAGGATAAAAAGTACTCAAATTACTGACACAACACATACCATCATAGCACCACTCACAACTGAAGGAAAGAAAGTACTCAAATTACTGACACAACACCTCCCCTCACAGCACGACTCACAGCTGAAGGAAAGAAAGTACTCAAATTAATGACACAGCACTAACCCTCACAGCACGACTCACAACTAAAGGAGAGAAAGTACTGAAATAACTGACTCAGCACCTACCCTCACAGCACGACTCACAGCTGAATGAAAGAAAGTACTCAAATTACTGACACAGCACCAACCCTCAAAATACTGACATGACACCTACCCTCACAGCACGACTCACAACTGAAGGAAAGAAAGTACTCAAATTACTGACACAGCACCAACCCTCACAGCACGACTCACAGCTGAATGAAAAAAAGTACTCAAATTACTGACACAGCACCAACCCTCAAAATACTGACACGACACCTACCCTCACAGCACGACTCACAACTGAAGGAAAGTACTCAAATTACTGACACCCCCTGCGAGACGATCATGAATAATTCATGAATTTCCTTGAATTTTTCATGAATTTTATTCATGAAATCTTCATGAAATGTTCATGAAGATCCTATGAACTTATTATTGGACATTTTCAAATCATGAATTTTTATTCATGAAAGAAAATTGATGAATATTCATGAATATTTTTTTTCATGAATAATTCATGAACAGTCATATTCATGAAGATTCATCATTTCAAGAATGTCCAATAATAAGTTCATTGCATCTTCATGAACTATTCATGAATAATTTGATGAATTTTTTCAGGAATGTTCATGAATGAATAAAATTCATGAACCATTAGCATTCATGAATATTCTTGCTTATTTGTAAACAAAAAATCCAATATTATTATTCATGTTTATTCATGAAAATGCATGAAGTCATGCTAAAAAAGTAACAGTAGATGATTTATAATACAGCATCTTGAAAGATTTCACAGAAATGTTGTTTGTTTTCCAACCATGGCAACAAAATCTTTGTCAAAAAACTTAAAATAGACAATTCTGACACATTAAACCATAGTAAATGAGTAATGTAGTTCATTCCTGGTAAAAGTATAAAAAATTTCAATTCAAATGCAACTCCTTGCAGAATGTTTAACCTTACTTGGTCAAAAGGAGAGGGGGGTCCTTCCTCAGCATATTTCAAATTGTGTTTTAATGCCAGAAATTGAACAATTTTTAATTCCAGTCTAGGAGAAAAGTTTGTTCAGCACCAGGGTAACAGCTTTCAAGCAGTTCTTATAGCAGAGATGGTCAATTCAAAAATCCTTATTGTCTCTCCATGTGGAATTTCCAGAATTTCATCATTTGGACCCTTTGATTGAATATCATTCATATTTTCAATTCTTTTTTTTCTTTTTTTTTCAAGAGCTCAGATTTTTTTTTGCAGCCAGAGTTTCTTGTCTTCTGCTCATCAACATTTGTGAACTGCTTCTCTTTTTCCTTCAAAAAGAAAGATTTTCTGAAATTACCCATGATTGTAAAACATAAGACTTTTTTGTGTATTTTCTTGCATTTTAATTTTGCATCAGAGGCACTTCCAAATTAAAACATTCTGAATGGAATTTAAGCCTATTTTCTTGGACCGCCATTTTGTAGATCAACCAGGCCTATGAATGTTTCGAGTCTCAGTCTATAATTAATGTATGTTATATGGTTGGATCCAAACTCAAAGCAAAGTTAGACAAAACTTTCATTTAAAAAAAAAGACATATTTATTAATTTTACAAATAGACAGTAACATTTACAGAAAGATTTCTGACTCAGTGATTGCCTCCATTTTTTGTCACTCACCAGTTATGAAGTAGATCAATCCTATATATAGTCTTCCTTCTTCATATTCTGTTATTTTCTTTAAAAGTTGACAAAGATCAGTGACTATGCAAATATTATAGATCACAAATACCGATCCTTCCACTCTCCAAATTCCCACTTCCAACGTCTCGCGCGTTTTCAAGTTTGCGCCTTTTCAAAAATGTACGGTAGAGCTAAGAAATACGTTAGTTTCGAATTTCCAAGATTTCTGTTTAAAAAAATAACAAACACTATCTGAATAATTTTTCACTGAAAATACAATTTTTTTTATATCAAAACAAGTTTTATCAATGAAGAATTCGAACTTTTTACGTCATCAATTAAATTGGACTAATATTACAATAACATCGGGATCGAAGTCGGGCTCGATGAACAATTAATTTTAACAACACCGAAATTCAAAAATATCGAATACCATGTTGATGTTCCACAGTAGGAAAGTTGGAATGAGTGTCACGAACAGGGGGATCATGGTCAGCTTGGGATGGAAGAAGATGACGACATTTTTAAGACCGGTAGGTACAATATTGTACAGTATTTTATGTGTCCTCGAACGAAGAATGTTTCTGCTACTTTTGATTAATCCGGGCACCATACATAAAATATGCCCGACGGTGAAATCGTTAGGACAAGCACTATTTCTGTAATCATTATTTAACAAATCTATACATATCATTAAGGTCATTGATTTTAACCCGAATTTCCTTGCTTGGAATCGAACTGATGTAAAGAATTTTACCTGTACCTTCCTTTGTTCAAGATAACATTTACAGAGTATGATGTACATGTAATTAATTATATATTTTGTAATGCATGTTCATGACCATTTTCAGCTCTTATCTTGCATGTTTCGATTGTTTTAATAGTTGCTGCATTGCCTGAGATGATTTTCACAGCCCTGGCCTTTGATAAAAGTGCATATACATGTAGATGCTTAACCAATCAGTCACTAGGCTTGTGAATATGGTGAGAACCAGCTCAAATTATCATTCAAAACAAATAAACTAACTTTGATTTTATTAATCTATGTCTTTAAGCATAAGATTAAAATAAATATTGCAACTATGCCAAGTAAACAACATTTAAAGATTTATATTCTTAACATGCCTACTTTCCATATCCTTATTATTTTTAACAATGAATTCTGAAAGGTAATCTAAACATGCTAACAGCATGGGTATGTATAATTATTTTGGATCAAATTTAATCAAAGATATCATCTTCTATGAAGTATACATGCATTTTACAGGAATCCGGATGCTCACAAGAGTTAGGACAAGAACTGCATAAAAAAAATGGTAAGATTTCTTCATTATTTTCTTAATCAATAAAATCACATGAATTGAAATTAATTTTTTTCAATGTTAGTCAGTCATTGAGCTTCAGCTCTAGCCTTTTCATTTAAGCTCACCTGAGCCATTTTAAGACCTAAGTGAGTTTTTTGATCAGTGTCACAGTCTTGTGTTTGTCTGTTGTCTATAAACTTTTCACATTTTTACATTTTAATATCAGAATTAATCCTAATTTGAACAAAAAATTGCAAGACAGTGAATTCATATTCTACAGTAAACTGATCTGCCAGGTAGAAAAGAACAATTGTTTGTAGAGCTTTAGTTTATTATTTGTCATATATTTATACTGATATCAATAATGATACATCTTAAATGGTCATCTCCTCTTTCAGAAATTGTGCAAGGGAAGTTTGAAGTGTCTGTTTGAATGATCAACATCGAACTTGCTGAGCCTTCGTACTAAAAGTGAATCCGTTGGTGATGCCAAATATCTGTCAACCCTCTATTGCAAATTTCATGGGATATCTGTGAGGATGTGATTCTAGCAACATGTCAGAAGTTTTGTATCTTCCATAATTGGGATCTTTGGCACGTACATTGGTGGAAAATAGCAACTGTTCATTTTTATGGGATCTTTGTATCAATGTAGTTGTGTACTACATATATTTTTGCATTTAATACATGTGTTTGTCACTCTAGTCACTAATTTTGTACAGTAAATGTACATGGGCCACTGGCACTTTATTGTAAATGTATATCCTGTTGAGGTTTCAATGACCTCTCCCAGTCCTTGGCCAATGTCATTTAATGAATCTAACCTCTTATTTAAAAAAAAATGCATACTTTAGTTTACTGCATTACATGTATATCATAACTTGATTATCATTAATTTAACCAAGGTGATCCCCCAGTAATCTTATTTTTTCTTGGATATATCTGTTAATAACCTTTGATGTAAAATACTTTGCAGTTTCATTGAGAATACATACATTTTAAAAAGTGTGCTTATATTGTACATCTGAGTGGTATATGCTTTTATATTTGTCTCAAAAAACATTGTAAAAGAAACTGTGAATTTTTTATTTTGCAACTTGCTTAAAGTTTGATGTTAGAGAAAATTCGGTCGAAAAAAGTTGTGTGATGAAAAATGACATTATTTAAAGCACATTATGATGAATATAACTGTTTAATTTAAATTATGAAGAAACATAAATAATCAATTTGAAAAAAATGCTGTCAGTGGTGATGCAGTGTTTGTTTAATTAAAATTAAAGAAAAACACGAAATGTTTAGAGATTTCATGATTTATTTTTTCAGATAGTTGGTGAAAGAATGTTATTAAATATAAATTATGCCAGGGGCTTGTTCAACAATTGCATCTGCATGCAAAAGTTGCATTATGAGAGTAATGAGTGTTTTCTGTCAATCATTTTTGTCAATTATTTTAGTCTTCATGAAAATTCATGAACATTCACAATACCTTGAACTCTACATTTTTTCTGTCTTTAAAATGAAAATTACCAATATTCATATAAATTCATCATTTGTTCATGAACTACATTTTATGAATATATTCATGAATAAAGTTCATGAACCATCTTTATGAACCAGTCATGAACCGTTCATGAACACATCATGAATGTTCATGAACGATTCATAAAAGTTCCTGAAATTATGAATTTCACCTCGCAGGGGACAGCACCAACCCTCACAGCACGACTCACAGCTGAAGGATAAAAGCACTTAAATTACTGACACAGCACCAACCCTCAAAATACTGACATGGCACCTACCCTCACAGCACGACTCACAACTGAAGGAAAGAAAGTACTGAAATAACTGACACAGCACCAACCCTCACAGCACGACTCACAACTGAAGGAAAGAAAGTACTGAAATAACTGACACAGCACCTACCATCACAGAACGACTCACAGCTGAAGGAAAGAAGCACTTAAATTACTGACACAGCACCAACCCTCAAAATACTGACACGACACCTACCCTCACAGCACGACTCACAGCTGAAGGAAAGAAAGTACTGAAATAACTGACAGATTAACTACCCTCACAGCATGACTCACAACTGATTCAGAAGGTAATAGACC
Source organism: Saccostrea cuccullata (assembly GCF_032062105.1). NCBI lineage: Eukaryota > Metazoa > Mollusca > Bivalvia > Ostreida > Ostreidae > Saccostrea > Saccostrea cuccullata. Next base: position 121,739 of record NW_026925050.1, read on the forward strand.
TCTCAGATTACCAACAAAACATCTGCCTTTGTTATAATACATGTAGTAGGAACAAACTATGTTAAGCATCACAAAAACAACAGGAATTCTTATTTCTAGGCATATATGATGGAATTAATAAGAAAAATCCCACAGTTTTTTGTGCAAAACAGAACTATCCTTCACTAAAGAGAGTATACGTTAAAAAATATTATTATAAAACTAACAAGAGGCCCAGGGGCCACAGCGCTCACCTGAGAACATAAGCTAGAAAAAAAGCACATATCATGATTTGGAAGAACTAGAATCTACACTACCTGAGGATAATTCTACATAAATATTACTAATCATGGCTTTGAAGTACATGGAAAGAAGATTTTAAAAGGTTTTCCAATGTATTCCTATGAAAATATTTGGTCGGCCATTTTGGCCTCACCCTACACCCAGGGGTCATGATTTGAACAAACTTGAATCTACACTACCTGAGGATAATTTCACATGAGTTTCATCTTTCCTGTCTCAATGGTTCTTGAGCAGAAGATCTTTGAAGATTTTTCCTGTATATTCCTATGTAAAACTTTGATCGACCATATTGGCCCCACTCTACCTCCAGGGGTCATGATTTGAACAAATTTGAATCTACACTATCTGAGGATGATTTCACATGAGTTTCATCTTTCCTGGCCCTGTGGTTCTTGAGAAGAAGATTTTTCCTATATTTTTCCTATGTAAAACTTTGATCGGCCATTTTGGCCCCACCCTACCCCCGGGGGTCATGATTTGAACAAACTTGAATCTACAGTATCTGAGAATGATTCCACATGAGTTTCATCTTTCCTGGCCCAGTGGTTCTTGAGAAGAAGATTTTTTAAAAATTCCATTAATTTTTCTTAATTTCATAATTATCTCCCCTTGGAAAAGGGCGTGGCCCTTCTTTTGAACAAACTTGAATCCCCTTTACCCAAGGATACTTTGTAGCAAGTTTGGTTGAAATTGGCCCAGTGGTTCTTGAGAAGAAGATGAAAATGTGAAAAGTTTACGACGACAACAACAACTACAACTACGACGACAACAGACAACGGACAAATTTCGATCAGAAAAGCTCACTTGAGCCTTCGGCTCAGGTGAGCTAAAAAGGCAAAATAAATCTTGAAAAAGTATCACCAAAGATAGAAAAAAAATCAAACTTATTATTGTAGAAAATCATAATCTAATGAATCAATATACTGTAAATGTACCTTTATATATAAGCTTGTAGGATATTTAGACATAATTTGATACTTTATCATGCTCAACAAGTTGGCAAAGATTGGATTTAGCACATGACTGAATGTGGTAGACATTGATGTCTGTATTTAGCAATGTACTTGATTTAGTAGCTAGAAGCTGCTTTCAACCCAAAATAGGCTTAATGAATACAAAGCAAATGTAATTCATTTAGCCTTAGGTATCTCTGTGCTAATGCAACATACTGACCAGAATACTATTTAATTACTGTAAACCAACTTTTATTCGCGTGCAAGAAATATCCGCGAGTTTTGCTATCTACTTTAATTTGCGAATATTCATTGCCGTGAACCATATATTTTGCTTTATATTGGTAGACAATATTTCCTCAGTCACGAAAACAAATTGTCAACGATTGATTTCAGACTGACAAATCACGAATAAAAGCATCTTCGCTAGTTAAGGGTTTCTGATACGCTACTCTCCTCATAAACCCTTGGCATATGGTGAAGTCAAAAGACAGGATTGTTTTCCGTCACGTGATCCCGAATCTATCAGGTACCCACAGATTGCGTCATCGCCAGAAATAAAGACACTTGTTAAAAAAAATTAAATTAAAGTTTTTTTCAAGAATAATTAAGAAGCAATAATTGAGTTATGTTTATTCATTATTTATAGAACAAATCTGAAGCTTCAATATAGATTCTTAATCACATATTTAGAAGATATTGGATGACACCATGGCTATTCATAGAATTGAATGTTATCTTACGGATCGTTGTTTACTTGCATTTTTCATTTCCGAGATTAAAGAGTGAAGATGTATCCTGAACGCAAATATCGTCATTTACAAAAAACAATTGGTGATTGGTCGACCTGGGAGTACTGAAATCCAATCAGAACTCTGGAAAAAAATCCCGATTTCTATGAACACCGTAGGCCAAGGGTTTATGAGGAGAGGAGCGTATCAGAAACCCTTGGCTAGCGAAGATGGAATAAAAGATGACGCGAATAATCATTGGTTTACAATAATTGATTAAAAACTTATTACTTTCAATTTATTAATTGTTACTCATTTGTCATATTCACTCAAAACATGTTTGACACAAAATTTACTCACCTTTCTCCCGTTTTGGGACAAATTATACCAGAAACCTGTAATAAAGAATAATTAGTTTGAAAATGATATCTTAAAGATATCTTAATTTTTTTTTTTTTTTGATTATATGGATCATATACACCAGTCATCACTGAAAGAGTCCATAATTGTAATGTATATTAAGTACTGAAATAATTTTCTTTTCCTCGTGCACACATGATGCAATAAAAATAACTTTATAAGAATAATGTAAGTCTCTCACAGCTATGATATAATTCTGTGTACAGTGATGTAGGGGAATGTACATACGAACTGCCATTTTATAACACCATAAATAATACGTTTTTGGATTTTTTCCCCAATAGTCATATCATATTTCATAAAATAAAGGTCATTGTATTCTGCAGATAATGAAAAACAGCAGGAAAGCTCTTTTTTTTTTCTCAAGATACCAATAAAAAACAACCATTTTAAAATACTAAAGATTGGCAAATAATCACAATGGTTTTAATTTCGCTATGTTCGCGATTTATCATTTCTTCGCGAAATTAAACCCATCGTGAATGCTGTTATTAGTTTTTAAAGATGTTAATATGCTTTTAAGAAACTTAAAATTAATTAATATTTCCTGCAGCGTGAAACAAACGCGAATGGTACATTTTGAGAAATCATGAAATTTTATCACCTTGGAATTAAAATGATTTACAGTATTCCTTACACAAAAGCTGAAAAGATTCTTTTAGCGTTTCTTTTCATATGACATTTCCAAAAGAGAACTAACGTTATACGCTAAAAACTTCCTTTCAAGCCCAAGGTAACTGTAATGAATTAAATAACATTTTAGACCATTAAGAATACAAAATACACATATTTCTTGTTTTTCAAATCAGATCATTTTAATTTGATAAAATAAATAATTGAATTGAAAACTTTTGAAAATTGCCAAGAAGACCATACGGGCTAATATATATAATAATTTTCATAGTATCGAGGGGAAGTATTAATTAAAGCATATTTTTAAATAAAAATCTAGACATTCTTGTCACACCCACACCCCCCTACCCAAAATTCAATGACACCCAAGCAGCAAAACATGTACACTGAAAATGTGCAAGGTAAATATTTATTATTATGTGTGGCCATAGAGAATCTAGGGTCACATGATTTGTTGAAATAAATAGCAGATCACATGGTTGTTGGTTATTCTAACTAGCTTGGTTCCTGGAATATCAATTTTATCAAGAATACAAGTTTGGCTTTCCAGAAAGCCTGAAATGTCATCTCTTTGGTATCAATAATGTCATAATGTCATAATGTCAATAAGAAATACAGAAAGGGAAATATTTTAATGCAATGAATATATAGATTATTACACCTGAAGTTCCCAAATGACTTATTCAGCAAACTCCACAGTAAAGTACGCAGTTTCTTTTAGCCGCAGTACATATATGGAAAGCATGGACGTCTGCGAGAGCACCCAAGGCGATTTTTGGTGAAATTTCATTCTAGCGGTCTTTGTGCTTCTGGGTGTTTACAATTTACTTAAATTCAAATACTTTCCTTGAACTATATTTTCTTAACACAATACGGAATTATCAACAATAATTATCCTTCATTTAAAAGCAGCTAATCATTAAAGTTTGACAGGAATTAATTTAATAAATCCAATTACAGACTAAAAAAATAACATAAAATTAGCGTTGACCACTCTTCATACATTTTTTTGCAGAATCTAATTGTAAGCTTGTTCTTTTGTGCGAGAACCAGTTTTTCCCTTCGCGTCAACAAATCTATATATAGAAATCACGTCATTGTCAATTCTCCATGTGTGGCTTACCAATTTAATAAGGCATAGTATTGAGGATCAATACATACATGTATACGACACACCGAAACTATAGATATTTATGAGCATCGTACTTCTTTTCTAAATTTTCCTTGGCTTTCAAATAGGCCTAAACCGAAAGTAGATAGCACACTCCTAAGCTAGTTCTTCTAAAAGAAAACCAGTTTACAGGCTACTTGGAACTCTGTAAAACATCGAGGACTCCCGAAAGATTAATGGAGGCTTACACTAGGACTTCACTTCCGGCATACAATCTTAATATGTCATCTCCCGAGGGAGATGACAATAAGAATATTTTAATTGTGAAAAAATGGGTGATACACATATGGAATCTTCCATGGGATACTTTGATTTGGCATGTACATACATATTTTGAATCAAACTGTGCAGTTTATAGTATTTGTTTGATATATTTGATATAGATAGAAAGTATTAGAATCATTATACTGAATCTTGAAAATGTTGTGTATATAGAAAATGAAGAGCTAGCGAGCAGCATCGTGTTTACGACATATATGTTTGTTGATTATTAAGCACTTAATTATTTAATGTCATATTAATTGGACAAAGTGAGAGAAAATATAATTTTTCTTTAAAAATTAGGAAACATGACCTCACCGATATTCAGTAACATACTTACTTTCCATACTGAGTGAAAAAAATTTACTAAGTAAGCCTATTGTTGTAATTTCTCCAGGGACCTTAATTAAATAGGTACCTTTTTTCTCTTCTATACCAATCACAGGCACCTGACGTTACTTATTTTTCTTTTAATTAAAAAAAATATACACATACTTACCATGTTTACACCATATTCATCATTTACATGCACCTTTGAAATATTCATATTGAACAGAAGATATCATTTTGAACTTTTTCTCAAGCATTATCTAACAATAAAATTTAAGAGAAAAGGGGGGAGAGAGAGAAAGGGAGAGGGGGAAGGAGGGAGACTCGGAGAGAGAATATCAGACAGCCTGCCAGCAGCATAAGGTGGAAATTAACTGTTGACATTTATCATACCTCACTAAATAAGACCAACAGCACTAACACAACGCCAGATATTTTAGAGAGTCCATCACAGCTCCCCATTTCTCCATAAAAACATTTCATTGCGTGTTATCCAGCTTCAGCACCAAAAAATCGATTGCCTTTGTTCTCGATATTTCTAGCATTCCGAACCCGATAGAAATGAACTTTTAACGTTATGTACAGATTTTTAAAGCTGCTGCTGCTCGAAATCCGATACTCACGAACAACAGGTACTTGTATAATTCAAAAATTATTTGATTTAATCGCGGATCTTATGATGTTTCTTCTTAATTCTTAAGTTCTGAAAGGTGTTTTTTTCATGTTTGGAAAATGAAACAAGTCAAAGGGTGATCGAAAGACCTGGCGAATATTGTTGGTGCGACAAAACAGTAACTTTCCGTTTATCCCCTAAACTCCTTTACTCTTCATTGCGTGTTGGTTTGGACGCTGTAATGAAGAAATTTAATGTAGTAGATTCCTGATTCTAGTTCCTTCCTCTCATAAACTTCAGTAGTAGTTTCCACTTTTTTTTCTTCAAAAAAGTTGCTCTCTAGACTCCTCCAGAAGTTGAACTGCCTTTCCGAATAAGAATTTGAACAACAAGACCACTCATTTTTAAGAATGGCATATGAAACTGTTTTTTGTGGTTTTGCAAAAATTCTTTGCTCTTCTACTTTAATGTTAGATGAAATATTAAGGAAATTTTTGATACAATTGAGATTTAATTTTTCACCTTCATGTTTGTTGCGCTATAGGCGTATAGCTCGTAGCTCGTTATGTTCACCCATCTCCTTACACCTTTAAGTAATTAAATAATCTAGGCCTTTTAAATGTTAATAACACTTGAATTAATTACAAGGGTACTATTTCATTTCATCAAATACATGGGACAGATTAGATATGAAATCGAACATTTTTTTAAAGAGAAGTAAATATACGACTAACGTAAATGTCTTTATTTAAAGATACATGCGTGATTTACATCTAGCATTGAGACTCATATTTGGAAAGAGAAATTGTCAAGAAATCTTTTAAATTAATCAATTTCATATGCATAAATTTGTCTATTTCTCATCAATTCAAGTGTTGTCTAATACTCCAAAAGAAAGTAAAAAATATGAAAAGAATATCAAAAAGATAAAAATGAATTTTCAAAAAAAAAAAAAAAAAAATTATAAGTGCTTGTCAAATTAATCAAAACGCCGTTCGTTCCAATCAATTGCAATGATATCGGTACATATGCACTAATTATAAAAGGTGGACGTAAAATTTATAAGCCAGATCATGGATTAGTTATACATAAGTAATCACTGCAGTATTGCAGAAACGAATTTCTCCAACTTATTAAACACATGCAATCGGTAATTAAGAAATATTCAATTTCAAGTCTATGAAAGTTTAAAAAGCAGCTCATGTAGATACTTAAAAGTTCAAAAAGTTTCATGCATAAATCCATAGATTAAAAGGCTTTGATCCTTTTTATGGAAACAAATGTTTCAGGGTTCAAGCCAAGATCGCTATATTTAATCTAGCGTCGATACAGATAGACAAACAGACAGAGCATAAGAGGATCAGCAGGCATAGTTTTCAAGAAAAACAGTCTCCTCATTATAAATCTGTGGTTGGGGCAGCATATAAATGGAACGCGTCCTTTGGTTTCTACTCTTTAACCACTGTTTTTTAACCTTCGTGTGTGGATATACGTTAACTGATGAACAGAATTTACACACTGCTCTCCTGACGGGGTACAACAAGGACATACGACCCGGCACGGATAGAAGTGACACTCTGGTCATAAACGCTTCCTTCCTTTTGTTATCTATCAACGAATTCGATTTAAATGCAGGGAAATTATCCCTCACTGGTGTCTTCGCCATAAGTTGGTTTGAGGAGAGATTTGCTTGGAATCCAGCCACGTATAACGCATTAGAAATGACTGCGATTCCACAGACAAAGCTATGGCTACCTAATTTTATCAACACCAATCCTTATGAAGATATTCGGGGACTAGGCAGTGACCTGCTTACAGTTGATGTGTTTTACACAGGAAAATGTACCTGGTTTCCTTTGCAAGCATACAAAGTAATATGTGATGCTGATGTCACAAATTTTCCTTTTGATACCCAGAAATGTTTTATGAAGTTCTTCATTTTTGGTTATCAGCCTAATGCTGTAAATGTTAAATTCACATCACCGCGCGTCGATTTCGACTTATATTCCGAAAATGGAATATGGGAGATCTTGAATTCCGAAACGTACTCAGTGTTAAACATTTATGGACTTGAGGACATTTTTGTAGTATTGCATCTAAAAAGAAGAACAGCTTATTACATAGTTAGCTTGATTTTACCAATATCAGCATTCTCGCTTTTAATGGGATTCGTTTTTCTTCTGCCGAACGATTCAGGTGAAAGGCTGGGTTTTTCCACCACGGTTCTGTTATCCATAGTTGTTTATCTAACGATCATCCAGGATATGTTACCAGCAGTATCCGAACCGAACGTATCCATATTAAGTTACATGCTAGTGACGTATGTGGTGAGCGGGGCTCTTGTAGTTGTCTTCGTCATCATAAGTTCCCGGATTCAATCATGTCCCCATGAGAAGCCTGTCCCTCGATGTCTAGCTCGACTAGTAATATGTTTTCGAAAGAAAAGAACGGAAATTGACGTCGTGGAAAATCTCCAAACGAAGAGTGAGATGACTGACGATTATGACGTCAGCTGGACAGACGTGGGAAGAGTGTTCGATATGACCTGTTTTATCTTATCAGCAGTTCAATTTATAGTCGCCAGTGTAACCTATTTTCTGCTTGTGGCCAAATAGTGTTACATTGTTCATATGCGTACATCCCATGATTGTTCCTTGATGAGGAAGCAAAATAAAATCAGGAATTTGAAGACCGTCTTGTGAATTGCAATCATTTATAATTATTGATAAACTTTTCTTCGGGTCTCAAGAATAGAATATTTATCGTAAATGTGGTGTCTGCTAATGATTGTTACATAGGATGATTTTACCCTATCTTTGGACTTTCAGTAGGGCGTGACTTTCTCAGCGCTACGTAATGGCGAATACTAGTAGATTCTCATTGGTTACGAAATTAATAACATAGGAACTTAAAATTGTTGTTGATAATGACTTATTTCCCACCTCTTTGCCGCGAGAGAACTTTTAATTGGCTATTCACTACACCAGTTGACATTCGGCCGCATTTCTATCATATGTATATTTCAACAGTGAAGGGAAGCTTTGTAAATTTCAGAAGCTAAATAGGCAACGTCGAGAATGCCACGCCTTACTGAAAGTCCAAACTAAGCGTGTAGTTCTTCTAAAAATCACAAAATGATTCGACTACTCTCCGCAGTAAATGTCCATTCAAACAGCTCCCCGTTTACCTTTACTCCATGCAATTATAATCATTTTATCCGTAGTTAGTTTTATTTGAACTGTAAAGATCGTGGTGAAAGAATTAAACTATATACACTGCACTGGTAGTTTTTGAATACAATGTACAGTTAACTGTAGGCCTTCGACCCTTGATGCCAAATTTTTGTAATGTTAAGAAGCATCCCTCCTATCCAATGTTTTTTTTTTTCAAAATTCAGTCACAAAAAAATGTAGCTAATACCAACTCTTTGAAAAAGTTGTTACAGCATCCAATTTATGTCACTTTTTGTGCTATATGAGTGTGTTGCCATTTTGTTTGTTATTCTTATCAATTTTGTAGAAATCGTTTTTAATTATGCTCCATCTTGCAATGTATCTATGGTAATCATTAATACTTAAAATTCAATAAATATGATTTGAGAGAAAAAAAAAATAATTGATTTTTTTTTTACATCATTTATTTAGTATAAATCATACAATATGCATAATTATATAGAAGCTTCTAAAAATGTAAAATGTAATTTTTGAAACATGATACTATGCAATCAAATGTAAGTAATACATGTAATATACGTACAGTAAATAGAAGTTATCAGAAAAAGTACATATGTTTGATATGCATTACAAGTAAATAACAAGCATAATTTGTATAAGATTAATAAATTCAGTTTGCATATGATTATAAAGGCACAAATTCTAGGTTTCCACTTTTGAAATTTATCTGTGGAAATTCAGACCTCCTGTTGATAAAATATTAGGACTTTACGGCTGCGTAGAGGGTCACCACGAACGTGATCAAGATTACCACGACCCGGATGTAATGACGTCTGATCCATCGGGAAGTCGCCTGTTTGACCCAATCAATGCCTGTAAATTCAGGAGGGATGCCAACGTTAATTAAGAAATGAATATTTTTTTTAAGATTCATGAGGTTATGAACTACGACACTTTATGACCAGCATCTTTCATGACGCGCGTTAGCGCTTCATAATAAATACCGGTGTAGCCGACGTAAAGCGTTGTAGTTCATATACCTCATGAGTCCTAAAAAATTAAATTCATTTCTAATATTTACACAATTTAGCTGTTGAGTTGCCACAAAATTTATTCCGTTCAACTGTCATTTTTAAAGCAAAACAGTTTTGCGCTACAGTTTTGACGCCAAGTGCGGTATTATAACGTAACAATGGAGATATCCATGCTCACCAATTGTAGTTCACGAGAAAATAAACAGTCTTGCTATTTGCAAAAATATCTTTAAAAAAGTATTTGGAAATGTAAATATTGTAAAATAATCTTTGAATATGCGCTTAATTATTCAGGGAATGTCCCCCCCCCCCTTTCAGGAAAAAATAGGATAAAAGAACGGGTAAAATTAATTGCAGATGGATATAAAAGTATTTTAAGTTAGCTACAGAACTGTAGCTCTCCGAAAAATATATTGACAGACCGTATATGCAGAACTATAGCTCTCATAAAAAATATTTTGACAGACCGGTCAGTCAAAATTTTTTTTTTCGGAGAACTACAGTTTTGCAGCTAAAAAGAAGTTATCTGAACCTTTCTGCATTTGACCTGAAAGTCAATAGGATTTTTACTTTGTTTTTAGTAGTTTAGCTCAACTGAGCTGAAGGCCCAAAGAGCTAATTACAATATATTACAGCTCAACGCACTTTTTAAAGTTCACATGGTTTTTCGCACAAATTAAGGTCACATTGTTATGATGTAATATTGTGTATCGAGGCATCAAAATACATTTTAAAATTATTTGTTTACATTATTTGAGTTATACCAATGGTGTTTCATTTACTAAAACCTAATTCACACATATCAACTGGTACAGTTTAGAACTTTGATATTTTCATGGCTGAAAAATAACTACTCTCATTTGAATTTTTATGGTTTCTTGCCAATTGCAAATGTCTTTTTATCCGTCCTTTTGAAAGCATTAGCTCTTTGCAAAAACTTAGACATGGACTCAGTTTAGCTACTGCAACTTGTATTTGCTGTACATTTTGTCTCTTTAACTCGGGGAGATAACAGTATTTTTCTTCTCTTTGACTGCTTTGCATGTTAATAAGGTGGGATTTTCAAAGTCAAGTTCTAAAATCTGGACTCATGAGAGATTCATCCAACTGCAAAATTCTAACCTTTCAAACCGTAAATGCAGAGGTTTTTTTTCTTTTTCATAGAAGGAATTCATAGAAGGAATTTACTATTTAAAAAAAAATAAACAATACTTCATTATCCTTCCCTTTAGCGTGGTTTCCTTTTGCAATGTTATCCCTTTTCGGCGCTACATTTCGACAAAACCAAGAGAAGTATGGTAAATGAACAAAGAATTTTAAAAACTACTTACCTTTTAGAGGAAAATTAAAAAATTTCATCCACATGGTATCAAAGAAAGCTCGTTTTGTATATAACTGTTAAGAACCTATAGTAGAATCGTATAGTCGAAACATCGTACCATTTATATATAAATTCCCCTTAAAGCATCCACTTTGGAATCTTAAGATAATTTTAAAAGACATCTATGCTTGAACATTATATATGTAATATAACGTAGGGTTATGTCATTGTACTGCAGTTCGAAAATGGTAATTTTTATTCCAACAATGTGACCTTAATTTGTGCGAAAAACCATGTGAGCTTAAAAAGTGCGTTGAGCTGTATAAATATCATTGACAGTTCATATGACAAGAAAATGAGTATGCATGCGATACAATGTAAAATTGGTACTGAGAGTCACTATACCTTTCTTTGAGATGACGTCATTTTCTAGTAAGATTTTTTGCTCCGGACCTATGACAATAACTGTGTAGAAGAACAACAAGACGCATGCGCCAACTGGGACTAACCACAAGTTCCGGACCGGCGAGGACGGACTGAGATAATAGACAGCTCCGGAAGTTGCGGTCATACTCCACATTAGTACGGGCTGCAAAATATTTATTTTTTCTAAATTAACAATTAAATTAAGCGTTAAGTGTACTTTTCATTGTTTACTTTTACATTTTAAGTCAATTAAATCATACAGGTATTTCATATGTATATTCTAATTGTAAATCAATGCCACTTTAAAACATTGAAAAACGCTGTTTGATTAGAATAAATTTTAATAAAAAGTAGTAATTATAGATGTAAGTCTTACATGTAGTAAATAAACATGATAGTATCAAATCCATTTTTTTTTTACATGTATTGCTTTATATAGGAGCTAAATCAATCGAGTCGTATAACATCAACTGAAGAATGTCACATCAAAACTTTTACATTTAAAATTGTATTTAATAGATCTTTAAGAAATACCTTATAAATTATGGTTTCAGCATCGAACGGTCAATGATAGCTCTCAATTATTTTAAAAGATTTTTTTTATCAGAGAAAAAGAAGAAATTGATTTCTTCAAACAAGAGGCCCATGTGGCAAAAGCTCACCTGATTTACAATGGCTCTCTAGCTCTTTCTTCATCGGATTTCTCCCTACTTATACTTATTGTGGCCCCATCTTACCCCCGTAGGTTAATGATTTGAATAATTTAGAATCTATACTACCTCAGAAAGGCTCCACACATGTATTCAGTTCACTTTGAGATCTATTTAAGCGCTCGTGTATGAAAAAACAGTTTCTTTATAGATACGGAAAGTCACGGAGAATACTGAAGTAAAAACGTAAAGAAATGAATTTATTTTTCCCCTTGTTTCACTCCTCCCAAATATAGTTTCTTGACTAACAAAGAAAAAGAATATACCATATGATTGTTGCGTTCGTTTCAAATTGCATTAAGGTTTCATCAAAGTTCAGTATGTCAAAATTTATTTTTACAATAGCTTTTTTTTTTGTCCAAATGTTATGAATGAAACCGAAAGTGCATTGCAAATGGCAGATTTTATAGGGGTGTTGTCCTTACGCATGCCATGCTTTCAATTACAGCCTTTGAGACCAATCACGTTCAACTTGCCCTTCATTGCGGATCTAGCCCCCCCCCCCCGTTTGAATTCTTTGTCGGCATCTTATAAGTATTAAACTGGCCTGAAATCAGTCTATATACCCACGTCATGCACTTGCTTTATTAATAATTAATAATTAATTAATGTTTAAAAGTAATAGTTATACATTTGATTTATTAATATTTAATTCATGAAGTTACTCTTGGTTTTAACATGTTTAACTCACTATAAATTTCACCCCCCTCTTGAAGCTGGTTGCCCATTGTTCCCAGTGAGAATGCAAAGGCAGGTTGACTCGGCTTGGAGCTTCCACTACCACCACGTACAGATTAGAGCCGGCAACTATCCCCGCAAACATGCACGTGAGAACTTGTAAACCATCAACAGGAGAAATTCCTAACTTGATTAGGCTTTCTAAAAAGTCCATTTTCGCTTGCACGATGGTAAATAAAAATCTATATTTAGATATATTCATTTATGTAAATGATGAGGCGGAAGAGGGGTGCATATCAGATCCTATGATTAAAAAAATTGCACATATAATAAGAAACTATATAAATGTGTCCTCGTATATACGTCATATCTCCCCCCTTGTTGTTGCCTTTAAATAAGACGTCAAGGTTAATGCACATTTCACACTAAATCCGGATTTTTTATAAATTGATCGTGTTTAGGTTTAATTTAAGTGGGAGAGATTCGTTTCCTAAGAGATTCAGTGGATGGGTGACTCCAATCTCCTATGCAGAGTTGTCGTTCGTTCCTCTCTGAATGTACGAGTCGATGGTAGAGAGTGGGGTGACTCAAAACGCCGAAATTACCGGTTTTTACCGAAATATCGGTAGAAAGCGTAAAAAACCGATGAAATATTGCATAGACTGTGGATATCAATTGATTCGGATACTAATCATACAATCTCCCATGCAGATCTAGCTAGCAGTCACTCGTTCCTCTAGCAAAAAACTGACTTTTTAAATGTGGTTGAATCCATGTAAAATCAACTTATTTGTCAGAAGATTAACTAAGTTTAAAAATTGGTCGTAATCAAATCGAAGTCATGGCCTGGAAGTCTGACAGCAAAGGCATGCACTTAAACAATATATTTTGAGAATAAGTGGAAAATAAAAGGATGCCATTGTTTTCAGTTTTGCCTAGTTGTGATAAAATCTGCAAAAGCCTCAATTCCATTACAGCTTAGATTTAGCTGCTGGTGTAAACAGGTACTGTAGTAAAATCAGTTTAAGTTGATACTGCAAGGTTTTTGACAACTTCAGTCTGGGGTCATCGTTTGTTGAACGGTATAGTGAATTTGTAAGGAAATATATATATATTGAGTAATGTTTTGGCTAACATTTTACACACCAATTGAAATAGTTTTTAATTCGACAATAATTCCATCAACCTAATCAATACATAGTCATTCTTTAATGTACTTTTCAAAATTTGCTCAACAAATATCTAGATTAGCAAAGAGGAAATTGGAGTCAATTTAAAATTGTTTGCAGTCATCAAACCATGAGGTATTCCTGCAAATAATTATTAATCAGTAGCTGGTATATAAACATAGATTTTGGTATTCAAGACTATTTTGTATTTAACCGAAATCCCACGTGTGTCCCTTTTCACGGTGTTAAAGATCTGCTTTCAGATTCCTTGTTGGAAAGTATTAAGACGTGTTACGTCTTCTTTAGTCTGTTAGTCATGTGCTTCCAGGTTTCACACCCGATGGTAACACCACTGATCGGTATAGGTGAACCATTGTCGGAGGATTAACACAGGATATATCTAGGTCGGACAAAGCGTAGGACTTCCATCCTTTGGAGCATGCGTGAGACTAAATGAGTGTGTTGCCATTTTGTTCGTTTTGACATGTAATTAATTTCGCAGAAAACGTTTTTAAATATGGTCTTTTTGCAATGCTTATATGGTAATAATTAATACTTAACACCTATTCAATCAATAAATATGAAAATATGAGGGAAAAACATTAATTTTATTGATTTTTTAAATTATTATGTACAAGTATACACGCGGCAAAACTCACTCATCTTCTCAAATTTTAAAATTGATATAAATCATACAACATGCATGCTGTATACAGGGTTATTTTCGCCCCGTGTTATTTTCGCCCTTTCACACTTAGAAAATATTTTGCCCCGTTTTATATTCGCCCAATTTCGATTCTTTTTAAGAAATCATACTGTGTTTCTTACATTCGCCCCGTTTTATTTTCGCCCTCCTGTGAGTAGGGCGAAAATAAAAGGGGGCGAAAATAAAAGCTCCTAAAAATTATAATGTAATACGTAAATATATTTGATATTATGCAATCAAATGTATTATGTTATACATGTAATTTATACGAATAATAACGAGAAGTTATCAGAAAATAATAGCAGCAAAGTACATATTATATGTATGATATGCATTACATGTAAATCACACGCATAAATTATATAAAATTAATAAACTCAGTTTACACATGAAGGCACAAATTTTAGCTTTTTACTTTTTAAATTTCGTCATGGAAAATTCAGACTTCCTGTTGATAAAATCTTAGGACTTTACGGCTGCGTAGAGGGTCACCACGAACGTGATCAAGATAATCACGACTCGGATGTAGTGACGTCTGATCCATCGGGAAGTCGCCTGTTTGACCCAGTCATTGCCTGTAAATTCATGGAAGATGCCAACATAAATGTAAAATAATCTTAAGTTTTAATATGCGCTTAACTATTCAGGGATTATGTGCCCCCTCCCCTTCAGGATAAAAAGGATATTAAAAAAACGTAAAATTATTTGCAGATGGATAAAAAAGAAATTTGCTGCAGAACTGTAGCTCTCCAAAAAAAATATTTTGACAGACCGTAGCTATCATAAAATATCACTGACAGTTCATCTGACAAGAAAATGAGTATAATTCATGCGATATCACTGGTACTGAGAGTCACTATACCTTTCTTTGAGATGACGTCATTCTCTAATAACACTTTTATCTCCGGGCCCATGACAATAACTGTGTAGAGGAACGAGAAGGCGCATGCGCCAACTGGGACTAACCACAAGTTCCGGACCGGCGAGGGCGGACTGAGATAATAGACAGCTCCGGAAGTCGCGACCATACTCAGTAATAGAGCGGGCTGCAAAATATTATTACGATTTATTTTGAATTGACAATCAAATTAAAAATGTACTCTTTCTTTACTTTTGGGCCATTAAATCATATTTTACATATTCTTATTGTAAATCAATGCAATATTAAAACAACTACAGTACTGAGTACATTAACAAACATGATAATATCGCATTCTTCTATATGTATCATGGGCGCTTGGTTTCAGGGTGGTGTATTTTCAGGATGGTGTATTTTGTGTATTATGTGTTTTTCTAGGTGTGTCTGAATACCCTCATTGAAATAAAGATAAAAAATTGCTGAAATTATAGCACGTTTTAAAAATGTCATATTTACTGTATATAAAAAGGGTGTTATGTACAGTAAATATATTTTTTACTTCGCCCCCTGGTCCCACCAGGCCTTCGCCCTGGACCCACTGGGGGCCTCAAGGCGACACCATACCCCCTGCCTTCTTTTGGCTCCCCTCCTCCAACTTCAATTCCTTGATCCGCGCCTTATACCATTATTATATAATTGTGTATCTCTCGTGAACACTATAGTCTTATCTATCATGAACACTTTACGGAAAAATAGGGCACAAATATTAATTAATCTGATCGCTTATCAAAAGTTACGATTTTGTGTTCGGTGGACAAAGGATGATACATCCCTCAGATTATCGCGAAATGTAACTTTTACTTAGGTCTATTTCTCACAGTGGGTGAGTGGCTATTGAATGACTATGATATTTGTCCTCCTCTCAACGAACAACGAACAAACTTATTGGAGATGTTGTGGCGGGTTATACCCAAACACGTGCAGCCTCCTTACCTTACCTTACGAGCAATTTACAGGCGGATCTAGCACCGGCGCACCGCGCGGGCCCCCCCCCCCCCACTGATTTTTTTTTTTTAATTTTGTTTGTATTGATGGTGTCATCCTCAAAAAAAGGGAACGCCTCATTTTTAGCTCACCTGAGCCGAAGGCTCAAGAGAGCTTTTCTGATCAAAATTTGTTCGTCGTCTGTCGTTGTTGTTGTTGTCGTCGTCGTCGTTGTAAACTTTTCACATTTTCATCTTCTTCTCAAGAACCACTGGGCCAATTTCAACCAAACTTGGCACAAAATATCCTTGGGTGAAGGGGATTCAAGTTTGTTCAAATGAAGGGCCACACCCTTTTCCAAGGGGAGATAATCATGAATTTGTTAAAAATTAATGGCATTTTTAAAAAATCTTCTTCTCCAGAACCGCTGGGCCAGGAAAGATGAAACTCATGTGGAAGCATCCTCAGGTAGTGTAGATTCAAGTTTGTTCAAATCATGACCCCCGGGGCAAGGGTGGGGCCAAAATGGCCGACCCAAGTTTTACATAGGAATATATACGAAAAATCTTTAAAAATCTTCTTCTCTAGAACCACTGGCCAAAGAAAGATGAAACTCATGTGGAATCATCCTCAGGTAGTGTAGATTCAAGTTTGTTCAAATCATGACCCCCTGGGGCAAGGGTGGTCCCAAAATGGCCGACCCAAGTTTTACATAGGAATATATAGGAAAAATCTTTAAAAATCATCTTCTCCAGAACCACTGGGCCAGGAAAGATGAAACTCATGTGGAATCATCCTCAGGTAGTGTAGATTCAAGTTTGTTCAAATCATGACCCCGGGGCAAAGGTGGGGCCAAAATGGCCGACCCAAGTTTTACATAGGAATATATAGGAAAAATCTTTAAAAATCTTCTTCTCCAGAACCACTGGGCCAGCTGGAAAGATGAAACTCATGTGGAATCATCCTCAGGTAGTGTAGATTCAAGTTTGTTCAAATCATGACCCCCGGGGCTAGGGTGGGGCCAAAATGGCCGACCCAAGTTTTACATAGGGATATATAGGGAAACCTTTTAAAATCTTCTTTTCAAGTACTTCAAAGCTATGATTAGTGATATTTATATGGAATCATCCTCAGGTAGTGTAGATTCAAGTTTGTTCAAATGATGAACGCCTGGAGGGGGGGGGGGGGGGGGGTGGAGTAAATTCAAGCCTGATGTGCTCAGGTGAGCGCTGTGGCCCCTGGGCCTCTTGTTATTAAAATCCCTCAGTTTCCGGGACTTTGCCCCCCTTCCCCTAAAAAAACCCACTGGGGGCTTCATCAGCTGTTCAATGCAGACACCCTGCCTTCTACTGCACCCCACCGTTATGAAATTCCTGGATCCGCAGCTTCAATTATAATTAAACACATACACAACACAGATTCACAATATGTAATTTAAATGCACATAATGATGCTTGCTCTATTATTAATAATCATTTAGGATTAAAATTAAGTAATAATTATACATTTGATTTATTAGTATTTAATTCATGAAGTTACTTTCGGTTTTTAAGGTTTTGCCAAAGGTCAAGATGGAAAATTTCTTTTCAAAAATGCTTATATTCTTTTTAGAGAAAGCCATTATTGCAGAAACAATATCTGTAACTGAAGTGCTGGTTGGACTTGCCCTTAAATGATAAACAATTATTACATCTGCAGTGATTGTTTTCACTAAAAGTACAGAATTAAACAGGACTGGTGTAATTTTTTTTAAAATATGCAAATTATATTTTTTTTCTACCTGCATAGGCGTCGAAACCGGGGGGTGGGGGGGGGGGTATATAGAGGGTTTAGCCCCCTCCCCACTTTTTTTTGCAAATACGAGGGTTGTCCCGTAAAATCGTGGACAAAGCGCTTTTCTCGAAAAGTAATGGGCGCACAAAGCTGAAACTTTCAGTAAATGTTTATTCATCATATTTAAGTGCATCTTTAGGTTTTTGATAATATACAGACAGAAATAAAGATTCTATTACACTTGAATGTGCACAGGGTACTGTCCTACGGCGCACGGTAAAAATAACCTTGTTATATTAGAGAATACACAAGAATTAATTCGTAATAAAAGTTTTCAATACATAAGATAGGGATGAAAATTATTATAATTCGATTCCTTAATTAATTTTGTCGTATTTATAAAAATTTCAAGGCATTTGTTTATTTTTGGAAGATTCCCGAGCATTCGAAATGGGAAAGTGGTTAACACAATACACGAAAAATCGCGGTTATTGATGACGTTACGGCGCACCGGAGAGCAGTTCAGTTAGATTAGGATGTTGTAATCACAGGGGCCGGTAACATACTGTTTATGATTTTACGTAATCACTATAGTGATTACGTAAAATCAAATACAGTATCAATCTCCTATGCAGAGTTGTCGTTCGTTCCTCTCTCAGACACCTCTGCAATGGGCTCACGTCAAGATTTTTGACATAACGTATAAAAAGTAATATTTGCAGGATTGTTTCAAATTAAATCAAACGTTCTGGATTAATTTAGTAAATATCTATCTGAAAAGTCAGAAATAAACATATAAATTGAATTATAATGAATTAAAACAAACGCACTATTTCTCGTGTTTATCACTGTGATATACGCGAGCCAACGACAGAGGTGAATGTATGAGCCGATGGTAGAGAGTGATACAGTATGTTACAGGCCCCTGTGGTTGTAATGACTTTAAATGAATATACAGAAGAAAGAAAACATGACAAAAATCACCAGATCTTTAGTATATAAATGAAATGGAAGTTTTCTAGAGAAGTCTTTTTGATTGAGTCGCCAGGTAATATATGGACAAACTGCTATTGTAATAGCAAAAAGACGCTGTCACTGTCGACCGTTGATATGAGATTGTATGTTAGTTGACTAATGGTGAGAATACTGTCCGTAACTTTATAATAAATCTTTAGAAGATCGCATGTATGTGCCAGATTGGTACCTGAACTGGTAATAGACAATCACGTATGTGAATCAATGGAATTTCTAAATTTCAGTTGGACTTATCCAACTTTATTTTTAGCAAAGATGAAACATGGCGCTGTTTCAGACACTTTGACGATATCATCCGTGCGCCGTAGGGCGATACAATACATAACATAAAATCTAATAATTTGTTTATTTATGCATATATCTATTTGAAATTTGCTATGTATATTCATAAAAGTAGTGAAAATTTCAGAACGCAGTGATGATTATTTTTCAAACTACACAACTTGTCCACGATTTTACGGGACAACCCTCGTATATACATAATATAGGCATTGAAACGGGGTTTATCTTTTTTTGTTGGTTTAGCCCCCCCCCCCCCCTTTAAATTTGCGTCCGACGCCTATGACCTGTTAATCAATAAGATATAAGATAATACAATGAGTAGAATCAAATTTTCTGATGGATTAAGTGATGTATTCAATTCTGAGTGTGGTGTCAAACAAGGGGATGTCTTAAGCCCCACACTTTTTAATGTTTTTATTGATGGTATTGTCCATGACTTAAAAAATGGAAATTGTGATCCTGTACAAGTAAACAATATGCATGTAAATTGTCTGTTATATGCTGATGATATTGTAATCTTCTCAGAAAGCAAAAGCGGTTTACAAACCAGTCTTGATATTCTCAGTAACTATTGCTCAAATTGGAAACTCCAAGTTAATGTAGATAAATCTAAAGTTATGATATTTAACTCAAATGGCAAGCCTCAAGGAAATGAATTTAGTTTTAATGGTAATGCAATACAAATTGTACCAAGATACTGTTATTTAGGTATTATGATGAAATGTAATAGGAAGTTTAATTTAGCAACAGCTGTGCTTATTGAAAAGGCCAGAAAAGCATGTTTTAAAATGAAAAGAATTATTGGATTTGATAACCCATGTAAACTTTTAGAAAAACTCTTTGATGCTATTGTACTTCCAGTTCTTCTCTATTGTAGTGAAATATGGGGAGTGGATCTCTCATCCAAAGATATTTCAAATGTTGAAAATTTTCACTTAAAATTCATTAAAGACATCCTTGGAGTGCACTGCAAAACATCCAATGCTGGTTGTTTAGCAGAACTTAAAAGACTACCACTTTGGTCCAAAATTTCCCTCTCAAGTATCAAATATTGGAATCACCTGAAAACTTCTGATTCTTTGGCCTTTAAACTTTACCAATCCACAATTAACTGTAATTCTTGGACTAAGAAATTATTTTCTATTCTTGATAATCTTGGATTCTCTAACATTACAAAATATACAGGTTCCATCCAACACCTTTTACCAAACATTAAACAAAGAATCATAGATCAGTGCACTCAAGAGCAAACATCAAAAATCTTTGGTTCAGAAAAACTTGATCTTTTCAAGAAAGTATACTCAGGAAAAAGAAGTCCTTATGTTGATTTACTCAAAAAAAGATCTGAGAGATCCTCTCTTAGTAAAATTAGACTAAGCGCACATAAACTTGCAATAGAAAGTGGTAGATATATTTCCACATCAAGAAATGAAAGATATTGTAATGTTTGTAATACTGGTGTGATTGAGGATGAAATACATTTTCTTTTTCACTGTAATTCTTACTCTAAGCTAAGAAACACATTCTTTAGTAATATTTATAACATAACAAAGAAAAATATTAATCTTAGCAATGAGAAATATATGCTACAATTATGTATAAACAGTAGTATACAAAAAGTCTTGAAAGTTACTGTTAAATTTATCAGAGACTGTTTTGATCTTAGAAGTCAATTACTTGACAATTCTTGAAAAAATATGTAAACATTATTTAATGTTGTTCAGTGGGCCTTTGCCAATTATTGTAATTGTGTTTGTGCCAATAAAGTATTTGTATTTGTATTTGTATTTATATTTCCAAACTGTAAAAGTTTTTAGTTTATACCTCAAATAGTTTTGGAGCTATTGTAAAAATAAATATTTGGATATCTTGACCTTTGACAAAACCTAAACTCACTATAAGTTTCGCCCCCTTCTTGAAGCTTGTGACCCATTGTTCCCAGTGTGAATGCAAAGGCAGGTTGACTCGGCTTGGAGCTTCCACCACCGCTACGTAAAGACTACATCCGGCATTTATCCCTGCGAGCATGCACGTGAGAACTTGTAAACTCTCAACTGGAGAAATTCCTAACTTGATAATGCTTTCTAAATAATCCATCTTCTCTTTCACGATGGACGCGAAAATAAGTAAATAAAAAATCTATATTTAGATATGTTAATGATGAGGCGAAAAGTAGGTGCATATCAGGTTCAGTGATAAGAAGTAAAAACTGTACAAATAATAAGTTAAATGTTTTTCCTCGTGTGTTTGTCTTATGTCTCTATCGTTGGTGTTGCATTTATATTAGACGTCAGGGTTAATATTAATGCAATTTCACATAAATTCCGGATTATTATACATTGATCGTGTTTGGTTTTAATTTTAGTGAGAGAGATGTGTTTCCTATTTGATTCAGCGAATGGATGACAGAAGCTTTCAAAACCCTTTTAAAGATTGGACGTTAGACGAGAATGCAACAGAAGACGTTTGTATCAAGAGGGCTAAAGTAGACATAAAAGGGGTATGCACACATTTCGTTCAAGATCATTTCTTGATTTTCACAATTTAATTTCTGAAAGGGATATTTCTAAAACGCAGAACGTACAATAATTGCAAAAATTGACTGTTGTGTTCCTCGGTAGGTTCAACCAAAAGAAATGACATTTCTCTTTTATATGCTACCAGCAGTTGCAATAACGAAGCCTTTTCCTATGTTTTAAAATATGCTATTTCTGGAGAGGACAACAATTCCAAAGCATCTCCAAAATGGTGCAAATATACACAGGGCAGATAGCCTAGTGATAGGGGCTTGGTTTCCGGATTGTTAAATGTAAAATAAATTAATAGTGAGTGCAGCTTTGCAATGCTTGTAAAGCTATAGTTCAATAGACTAATGTTTAAGAACAGAGGAAATCTGTACATACGTCAAGCAAAATTCTGTGTGAAATATCCCAGAATTCCTTTGCTACCACTGGATTCCATGCAAAAATGGTGAATAATAAATAAAATATAAAAAGGCTTTCAGTTTGTAGAAATCTTAAAAGAAGCAAGAAAATACTCAACAATGCCTTCATTAAAAAAATTGCAGTAGGTCTTTAGTTTCCAAAAGATGCTTAGCTGTCTCCATAAGCTCTGACAAGCTTATGATTCGTCTAGTGATGTCACAGCTAGTCAAGATGTCTCATTTGACTTGATGTTTGAAGTTGCTGATCAATGTTTCGAGTGTGTTTTTGATGGCACAACTGCACTCACCCCAAAGGTCACACCATGAGACATATTAGAATTTTAAATCTTCTTTAGATACTCTTAAAAAAGGCAAGAAAAACCACAGCTATAAGGGATGCAAGTTCCCATCTTGGAAAAAAAACCCTCCCCACTTCAGTGGCTATTTATGGACTTTAAAGCATTAATTTATTTTGGTATCATGGCTCTGTCCCCTACAGTGATAATTTGATTTTCCAAATTGGTGATGCAGTTGTCAGTCGTGAAAACATGTGTTTTATCAATAGTTTTGATTGACACTGAGTCTTTTAATTTAATATTTGATAGTTGTTGGACACATATAAAGAGAAGTTCAAAGAGAAATACCATGAACTGCTGGAGAAAGTAAAAAGAGGAATAGAATCTGAAGATAAGGGAGACTACTCAGTGTACACAGGGTCAGCAGGTCAGATTAATAATAAGTGTCATTGCATGTAAGTGTACCTTGACTCTCATTTTATTCATCTCATTCAATAATTAGGTTTGATGGATGTGTTTGTGTTGTGATCAAGCAGTTTTATTGCTGATCCCAGTTTTGTTTTTTTTTTTGGTTTCTTCCAGCATGTCCAGTGTTACAGTTAGAGTAAGATTATTTGTTTGGTACATGTATGTATTACTCATGTGAATATGGATGGAATTAGTCTAAATTTTAGAAGTGGCATGTTTAGGATAAGAGATGTTGGTGAAATGGCCCTTCCCTGTAAGTTTTGCAATCAAATTTATTTGTCAAAAGTAATGTGATAGTAAGGCTAAGAAAGATAACTGAGTACATCTTCTCTTTTGAACTCAAGCTATTAAGGAACTTTTACCAACATGTCTATCATATATCATACAAGATCTTTGACAGTTCATTACTTTTAATGTTAGATGACTTGATGTATTAAATCTGTCTGCCCATATTTCATAAAAATTAAATCCCTACTTTATATATATGTGTGCATGTGAAGACATTTATATTAAGTAAGTTCAAGTACTGTGTGTACATGATTTAGTGCAGATCACTGGATATCATTATGGTGTTATTGGTGAAATCACAAATTAGCACTATACATGTCTGCACTGTGTAATATTGATTAATGATTTATAAGTGGTATTCATGAATTAGTACATTGTTGTTTGCACCAAAGCTGCTAAAATATGAAGCCCTCTTTTTTTAGGTAACACATAAACATGTAATATTTTTATACATTTTTTTTGGAAACATAAAAGAAATTTCAAATACTTTGAGTATGTGTGTAATGAATATTATTATACTTTCATGTTAAATACTAAAATCTGATTGGTTTAGACGCAGAACTTTAACAATCCGTTCGATTACCCTGAGCCTTAGCAACACACGTGACAACGGGTAACACAACGGTAATGCCACCTGCGTGGAAATTATGCGCGTACGGTTCACCGTAGAATTCTCAAAACGTCAGTTGCGCGTTTGAAAGAACTGGAATTAACTTGACGTCAATAAAAGCTTGCGTCCGATATAGCTAACTTGAAAACAACAAACGACAGACGATACATGCTTGCAAGTGTAGGAAACATGCTTTCGAGCCAGAAATAACGAAACTTTATATGATAAATGACTCTAATTCGAGTATCAAACAAACAATAAGGAGATTAGTGAACCGGTGAGTGTGAAAGTTTTCTATACATGAACGTAAAGACGATCGACGTTTTTTTTTTTTTTTTTTTTTTGCTGACGTCCTAAATCAATAAGACATTCAGTATAATAAAATAAATGGTGCCTGTTTTGGAGGGTAACATTTGAAATTGACACCCCTCGGAAAACCATTGTCAACCTCCGCTGACGCGTCGGTTGACAATGGTTTTCCTTGACCTTGGGGTGTCAATTTCAAATGTTACCCTCCAAAACAGGCACCATTTATATAATGTGTCATGACTATAGAGCGTTTCTACCATCTCTATTTCAATTGTTTTTTTACTTAATTATTTACCTTTAATATGTACCAGAAAATTAAAATATCTGGCATTAGGCCATGTTTGGTTGCACTCTCCCAAGTCCCAACCAACTGATTAAAATTGGTCCAACTTAAAACATTTTATATTCCAGCTAGGACACATTTTTTTTTATACCCCCCGCTTGAAAAGTGGGAGGGTATACTGTAATCGGTATGTCCATCTGTCCGTATGTCCGTCCGTCTGTCTGTTACGCTTTGGGGTACCCATCTCTTATCTGCAACTCCTCCTATACCACTGAGTGAAATTTAATGAAACTTTCAGAGAATCTTTAATACATATTTCCATTGTGCACATCCTATTTTACTTTTTGATCCGACACATATTTTGGGTTTCCCAGCCACAGAAAAACATGGACTTTGCCATTATAACCATATGGGAGGTGGGGGATATCATTTAGTGAGCTCATTGCTCACAGTACCTCTAGTTATTCTCTTATCCCGTCAACAAATATTTTGGAATTTTCTGGAAAAAAGATTTTACCTCCTACTTACCAATTCCAAAAATTTTACCGAGTCAGGAGAGGGCCAGCAAACATTATTTTAAAGATGGCTTAATGTAATAATATCTTTTTGTAACATTTACTTATAGGAATAGCTTTACTTTACCTTCATCTGTATGAAATCAGTCCTAACAAGGGAGATGACTCCCTGCTCCACACATCACTGGATTACATCAGGGGGCACCTAGGGCACCTGAAGGGGAGGAGATTGACCTTTCTGTGCGGTGATGCAGGACCTCTAGCTCTGGCTACTGTGATCTACTCTCTTCTGGGCCAGCACTCACAATCTCAGAAATATCTCAAAAGGTATCTCAGATACTTAGAAGTATAGCAAAAGATACCCCTAGAATTTCAGAAATATCTCAAAAGATACTCTCAAAATTTCAGATGTACATGTATCTCTAAATGTATCTCAGAGATATCTCAAATAATAATCTCAGAAGTTTCTCAAACATTTTTTCTAAAGTATCTCAATAGGAGTGCAAAAATTTCTGATTCATCTTGAAAAAGATATCTCAGAAGTATCTCAAAAGTATATCAAATGGTAACTGAGAAATATCTGAAAAGGTATCTAGTTTTTGATAACAATTTCATTTGATTATTTAGGGAAATATTATTTTGGTAATTTTTACTACATGTGTACTAAAATCTATTGTACATGTGTAATCAAGATAAAAATTTCAAGTATTTAAAGTAACTGTTGTACAGGTTTTAATTTCTAATCAGGTTGATAGATCTGAGTGAGGATGTTATAGCAGACAAACACTTACCTGATGAGCTCCTCTATGGTAGAGTAGGATATGTGTTTTCTCTCCTGTTTGTACAAAAGAAGCTTGGGGAAGAAGTGATTGACAAAGCTCTTCTGAAGGTATTGTGAAATCACTAATTTTCAGGGGGAGCAGGATGATTTTCATAGTTTTCAAGACATAAAGAGACCCAGGAATTTATGTCCAACATGAAATGGAATTTTTTTTACAGATATCGCTACTCAACAAATCTTCATCCATGGAATTAACCCCCCCCCCCCAAAGATCCATATTTTTTCCTCAAACCATGAACATTTGACCCCAAGAATATATGTGATTTTACAGTAATTTTAAACAGTCTGATGGCTTGATACTGAGGCACATTTGCATCTTCAATGCTGTTCAGTTAATTTCCACAAAATTTTTTGGGATATGTTATCTACACCCCTTATTAAAGATTTAAAATTTTTTTTGTTATCATGCAAAACTATTGATCAATTTTCCTTAACTCAGTCAATGGCATTGCCAAGTAAAGCTAATTTAAATTAAATTTTGATGCATGTATAATAGCAAAATTTAAGCCTCATATCATTGGTGTGATACATGTATAAGTACTTGTGCTAATTGTGAGTAAAAACAAAGGAAAAATTAGATTTTCATTAAAAAACATGTACACTGAGACACTATTTTCTAAAGTGTATATATCTGATTCAGTAAAAAGTGTTGTCATCTACTGTAAATGTGTTGCATGTATTGTAGAAAAAGATATTAATGGCATTAGTTAACCTTGCTTAAACTGTTGTAAGAACACAATTTAATTCACATTAGTTTGGTTGAAATTTATTTACTGCAAATTCATTTTCAGCAAATTAATAGGTATTTAATGATAAATATAAAGTGTTTTCATGTAAACAGAGCATAAAATCATGTACATGCTGAATACCAATGTACATTCTACAATATATTCTATTTCAGAGGTTGACAATGACTGTGCTAAAGTCAGGTAAAGATTTAGCCAAACAAGAAGGCTTTAAACATCCCCTGATGTACCAGTGGCATGAGAAATACTACCTAGGAGCTGCTCACGGATTGGCTGGAATCCTCTATATATTGTTTCAGGTAAGATTAATATTGACTTTGATTCTGTGTGTGTGTAAGTTGTAAAGTGCAATACCTCCTTAAGTAGCTTTGAGAGAATGCATTTACTTGAAATGCTCTTGCTTATCAATTAAGCAAAGGCACTTAATCAATATTGATACTTTGTACATGTAAAGGTACATACTTCTTTATCTGGTTATGTTTTTGTTACGTGAAGGTTTTTACCCTTTAAAATGAAATGAGTGACTTGTCTTTTTCTCTTTTATATCACATTAAGGATCAAGCTTTATTCCCACCTCCCAACTAAGGTGACTACTTAGTGAGGTAGACTGTGGATTTCATTACCCTATAAACTTGCCTATAAGTTGGTTGTATTTTTTGCTGTTATTTTGGAGGGATTTGTCATTGACCCGCTTATAAGTCGGTACAACTTTTTGCCAGAATCGGTTGACAATTTCAAATAAGTGCTCTGATCTTTGTACCTAGTTTCAATTAATATTTTT
Source organism: Saccostrea cuccullata (assembly GCF_032062105.1). Taxonomy (NCBI): domain Eukaryota; kingdom Metazoa; phylum Mollusca; class Bivalvia; order Ostreida; family Ostreidae; genus Saccostrea; species Saccostrea cuccullata. The sequence continues at coordinate 149,343 of NW_026925050.1, forward strand.
AAAAACAACACTGATATATGATTTAAATCATTAAAAAATAAAGCAATGCACACTTCAGATAAAAATAAAGTTATTAAAATATGTAAGTGTACTTTATTATGTGTATATATATGCATAATCTTACAATATATAAATGCTTTAATATATCCAAACTTAATTTAACCAATGATAGTAATAGTTGGAAATATTTATAAAATATAATTTCACCCTCAGGAAAAAAGCATTTTTCTATAAATTGCTTATTAGTTGGACATAGAGTTTTGGACTAAAAATGCAACTCCCAAAAACCGGACCTATTGGCTAGGATATGTCATGTTTTTATTTTTGACAGATTAAGGTTTCAGCCCTCCAAACAATGAAACCCTCTGTAAAACTTATTACAGATATGATTTTTTCAGTCATCCAGGCCAAGAGAAAAACTCCCAGCTGACAAGGTCCCTTGTTTACTTCATTATAGATGTAGATTTTTCTTTTTGATCAGATCAAGGATCCAGCCCTACAATCTGAGATAGATTCCCTGGTTAGACCCTCTGTGGACTTTATGCTGTCTCTCCAGTTTCCCTCAGGAAACACCCCCTCTTCGCTAGGGAGCAGCACCGGAGACAAGCTTGTTCACTGGTGCCACGGAGCCCCTGGGTGGATCTACATGTTTATTCAGGCTTACAAGGTGAGTGAAATGTAGCCTGTGGGTGGATCTAAGTTTTTTTCAGGCTTAAAATTTAGTCAAGTATAGAAATGAAATCAAGAATATAATGCAAATGTGTATTTTTAATGTTATTTTGTATTTTTATCTATAAATAACTCTCATTACTGTCTGTGATGATTACCCCTCAAAATTTAAAATAGGTTACAGACTATACATGTAAGTGACAAAAATTTGAATTTTATGGAAAGATCAGAAAAATATACACATATTTCTCTTTATAATTTATATGATATAATAGAAAAGATCAGAATATAGAATGTTTAGACAGCAAATATCTAGAAAAAATATTTCAAAAAAAAAAATGCTGACAGCAAATATCTAACACTGTGCAGATGTTATCTGGTCACGCGGACTCTTAAAGAAAGGTTACGGCTTGTGCCATGGAACTGCAGGAAATGGTTATGCATTCCTAGCCATGTATAAAGTGACAGGAGAAGAGCTCTACTTACATAGGGCTATAAAGGTATGTGACGATGTAGCTAGTATAACACAAAACTGTGCTGAACAGAAGCAGGTAAAGGTATTAATGCATTGAATGACAAGATGAAAACTATTACAGTAGTCATGTATCTAGAGATATTAATATAGATAAATGCAAAAACAAATAGGATAAGGACTAAAGCTGCAGCCTTAAAGTTAATTAATGATAGAAATTACAGGTAAAAACATTATCCTTAAAAGGGCCATAAAAGTACAAATGTATTTAATGTCAGAGTTCTCCATCATTTCAAATATGAATATGGCACGAGACTTGCACAAAGGGCTAATATTTGTAATTTTTCACAATCGAAAATGGAAAACCATGTAAATGAAGTAAAAAAAAAAAAAAAAATTCCTAATAACTATGGTTTATTGAAAAAATTGAAAAATGTTTAATAAAATTGAGCATATAAACTCGAGAATAAAAATCAGACTTTCAAATATATATACTGTGAGACCCCCCCAATAGATAAAATATAAGTTAATAGAATCTAGCAGTATGAATAACAGTGCTAGATTACTGATTTTAGAAAAAAAAATATTGTGTACAAAAGGTCAGTTATAAACCAATAGTATATATTTATGGGTTATAAAAATTCTGGTAGGACACAAAATCAGCTTTTGTGTATATAATTGCTGTCAGATATATAAACACTTTAGCAAAAGATACTGAAAAAAAAACATTTTAATTTATAATATTTGCCACTTCTACATCTATGGTTCAGGTAAGATGGCTTATAAAGTAAACTGCATTTACTATTAATTAGTAAAATGAGCAAATAAAATGGGTGATAATCCAACTGAGCTGAAGAACTTTTACTTAAAACAACTGTTGAATAATGCTTAATTTCCATGTACATGCTTAATTTCATGTACAACATAACAGCTAAAAAAATTACTTTATAGGACTGTTAAGGTACATGTTTATGATGTACAAAGAAAAAAAAAACCTTGCTTACACCCGTATCAGACTTAAGGTGGTTGGGGATAAGTTGTTGGAGAGAGAGGACAAAAAGAGTATATGCCTCTCCTTGTAATCAGATGTATGTAGTGCATCTACAGTTAAAGTATTAATATATTTTAACATCTGTTACTTTTAATTTAAATTTTACATATAAAGCAGTGTTAATTTCTAGGAGAAATGGAGAATGCCCTGTATTGTGTAGGAAAAAAGCTGCTACAAACCACAATTGATTAAAAATCATCTACAATTACATAGTATTATTTAAGTTTTGAACAATGGGGCATTGATCTCACAAAAAGAATTGTTTATTAGGTTTATTACTGTCTTCAGAAATATATCCCAATGATCAATTTCAGTATTATCTCTTAGACAGTGAGACAGACTTGAGCAATGTAAGAGATTATTCCATTTGAATTATTTCTGTAGCCAGTATTAACAAAAGCCAACATGTATGTTCAATCAATCAAATGTTTTGATGCTACCATCAATCAAATCATGACCCAATGTGTAGGGTGAGCTACAATAGGGAATACATTTCACATTGAAGTACTTTAGAGAAATATAGAAAATCTTTCAAGATCAACCAGACCAGAAAATTGAAACTTATGTGGAAGCTTCCTGGATTCTGATTAACTCAAAACATTGGGATAGGATGGGGCAAAAGTATGTGATGCAAGTTAAACATTGAATTATAAAAGAACAGATGTTTAACAATCTTCTCAAGAACCACTGGACTAGAAAAAAATGAAACTTATAGACATAAAGTAGATTCTGAATAATTCCAAACATTTTTCCAGAGGGTAGGGTAAGACCATAGGAAAAAATCTTCAAATTTCTTTTCCCAAGAACTAAGAAACTAGAAAAGATGAAATGTCATTGAAAGCTACTGTATACAGGGTTATTTTCGCCCCGCTTTATTTTCACCCTTTCACACTTGCAAACCATTTTGTCTAGTTTTAAATTTGCCCAGTCACAGTTTTGTTTAAAAATTTATACGATATACTATGAATTTGCCCCTTCTTATATTCATCCAAACGAGGCTAGGGCAAAAGGGGCGAAAATAAAATGGGGGCAAAAATTTTCCTGTATACAGTATTTTAGCATATTAGTCCATCGACCTCTTGTTTTCAAGTTATTTGGGGAAAGAGGAGGTGAAAGGAAGAAGGGGGCCTTCCCTGTTTTTTCATATGTTTGAAAGACAGCAGATGTGAGTTTGTCAAGAAAGAGCTGCATTACCTCCAAGAGGCCAATACATCAACAGATGTTTTGCCAAGTCAAATTTGACTGCTGATGCATATTAACCACTGGTACTTTAAGGCATTGTATATTTCAGTTTGCTGAGTGGTGCTGTGATTATGGAAAACATGGCTGTAGAATCCCAGACACACCTTATTCTCTCTTTGAAGGTAAGTGAACTGTGATATTCCTTATTGTCTGTCTGAAGGTAGTGAACTGTTAAGAGGAAGAAATTTTCCAATAGGGAAAACCAAATATTCCATATTGTGTGTTTGAAGGTAGTGAACTGTTGATAGAATGGAACGGATGTTTGGGTAAACGTGAAAGTGTAGAACCAAGCATGTCACGTTTTCTGTCTTAAAAGAGTAAGTGAACCTGGAAGGAAACAAGTAATTGGTGGGAGAAAACCATACACACGTATGTAGAGAACCAAACACTTAATATTGTTTTCTTTGACGTTAATAAAGAGAGAAGTGTGAAAAATAAAGGAATGAAAATGAAAAAAAAACATGGAAGACAATCATACATGGTAAATAAGTTAGATTAAAAAAAATAATGTTGGTTCAAAGTGATTTCATGTCTTCCCCTTACTGTCAAGTTTCCATAGAATTTAATATTTTTGATCCTTTTGATTATGAATGCATCTCTACAAATGAATATTTGATTCTATGAGATAGTAAAGAACAAGATACATAAAATAGTATTTGATTTTTCATTTTTTTTTACTTCATAAAGTTGTGGTTGTAAGTCACAAGGGAAGATACCCACTAAAATATGGGTCAGAATATTGATGAAATATGGAGAAATTGCTAAGTATTAACATGATTAAGGCTAAAAAGTCCATTGAAACAGTATATATTGGGAGCAAAGCAATCATGGACCTCTTAAACATCACAGGTTGGATCGGAGAAAGCATCTCCTGTTGATCACACACAACAGTTGTGGTCTTAGCCATGATCAAGTAAATGAAAAAATTACATAGACAATTTTGTATATTAAAAAAATGGTCTAACATTTGGTATGAAAAAGTCGCATTTGAACTAATGAAATATATGGAGATAATGAACAGTATTCAAGCACAAAAGTCCTTTAAACAATACAGAAGTGAGAGAGAATATTTGCTGATAAGGTTCCAAAATGCCAATCGCCTTTAAAGACCATTTTCAAATTGCTAAAATTTAATGTCACTAAAAATAAGATATCAGTTTTTAAGGAGAAATCGCTAAATTTGCTTCTCGCTAAAATTTCTACTTATATGGTATCCATGTTTTATTAGCTTGATGTTTATCAATAGCCTGCCCTGATTTAGTTATTGTTTGTACATAGTGCATGCTATTGCATATGAATCAACTGAGAGACGTAAATACCATATGTACATGCAGTTGATATGTACATTGCTACATAAATAGGGAAAAGTTAACGATAGAAAAGTTGAAGTCACTCATCTTGTTTTTCATAAAGCTTTATTATTAGGTATCTTTTATTTTAAATTAACTAGGATATATCAAGATGACATAAATGGAAGTAACAACTGTTGATTGAAAATAATTTAATATAGAGATGACATGAATAAAGTAAAAACTGTTAATTGGAAATAAATTGTCGATATATCCGAATATTGAGTTGAAGGTCATGGCAAGTGTTTTCTTTTTCTTTAGAAGATTTTGAAATAAACTCTGCCTTATATAAATAAAAAAAAAAATAGACAGATTTGCTAATAAGAAGTTGCAATTGGAAGACTTAATCTTGGAAAACTTCAAAGATATTGTTATTGTCAGAGACCCAGCAGGCACGTAGCAACATGAAGGGCCGGGGAGGGGGGTGGAAGGCCCCCACTTTTTTTTCCCCAACATTACTTTTACTATTGGAAATTTTCATTGAAAGGCTGGTTGGCCCCCACTATATACTACAGGTAATTGATATCAGGGAAATGCAGCATTGAATGCCAAAAAATTGGTACTGAAAGAAATTTGCATTGACCTCAGCCCCTCAAGTTTTCAGATCTTGTTTATTCTAGAGTATTCATTAGCCATATGTTGACCAAACCTACATGGACGATACATCTAAGGATGCACACTGCCAGGCTTGCTTCGGAAACTGGATCAGGTGTGCATTTTACGAATTGGTGACCATGAAATTATCAGGCCTATCTGAACCAAATTTGCATGGATGATGTTACAAGTAATGAACATTCTTAAACCTGCTTCAGATGCCGGATTGAACGAATTTTCTAGACGAATGACAAGAAGACTTTTGATAAGTTTATTCTTAAGTAGTTGCAAGTCCTATAAGATCAAAATTGCTGAATTGTTGCAACTTGGGATGTACACTACTAGATGATTAGTTTAAGATGGGACTTTGACTCACTGATTATTTGAGGTAAGTACTGTAATCTCTGATTACTTAGTATGTTTTATCAAAAAAGCATCTGTCTGTGATGCTCAAAAGCTTGGATTTGATTTATCATGGGAATGATAGATTATGTGTAAAGTGTTTAAAAGTTTTGAAGTTATTGATTTTGATAAAATTTGGATTTCAAATTTCTATAGTGTGTCGTTATATGTCAGGCTTTTTATGAAATTTGGAATCCAGAATAAGTATGGTTTTTAGCTCTACTGGTCAGAGACCAGAAGAGTATATGTGATAGTAATGTGTCCGTTGTCGGTCTGTCTGTAAACAATTTTTCATAGTGATACTCCTCTTACAGTTTTGGTGTGATTTCAATATAACTTGGCACACAAGAAGTGTACACTAAGATACATAATTATGTTTATCGGTTTTTGATTTCGATATACAATGATGCCATGGCTACCAAAAATAGAAATTTCTGTAAAATGCTACCCCAAACATGTACAGTTTTAGTCTGATTATAATATAATGGGGCATGCAACTAGACTACAGTGATACATAATTGTTTGGTTTTTTTTTATTTTGATGAATGATATTGCCATGGTAACGAAAAATGAAAATTCTGTAAAATTTTATTAAAAGCAACTCCTACAGTTGTAGTATTATTGCAATCTTGCCACAAAAAGAGACTTAACTACAGTGTATCTATTTTTGCTGTTGTAAAGTTTCAAGTCCCATTTGCTACCTTTTCCTTTATTGTAGGTACAGTAGAGCTACAGTCTCGACAGAGACTTCTTGTTCAAAATCATTTTGATTGATGGGAATTTTATCGTTAGCAAATAAGAAGGCATAAATATCTTTAGGTAAGGAAAGTGCTTATCTCCAGATCATGCATTCAGTTGGAAATCAAAATTTTAACCCACTTTATGCAACCGCTTGAAGCTATAGACCTTTTTACAATTCTAGCCTTCAAAACTTAGGTCAAACCTTTTTTCTTTTATGCTTCTTACTTGAATTAAATACTCGATTTATTTGTATCAACATAGAAGTAATCAAATGTCATTTATTGTCTGACTTGCTCTGATTTCTCAGCATTTGATATATTATAATATTAATCATGTTAATAATTTCAACCGACGTATATTTTATTGCGTTTTTTTTTTAAATAAAAGGCTGTCTCATCTTTTTCCTAATAGTCATATTCATATTTTTTTATCATTAATATCCTTAAAAGGGATTTATGCAGATATGAGCATGTGTAACTTTTGTTCGTATTAAATTAATTTTATTGGCATTAAAATTAATGCCCATTATCTTTAATTAGTTTCATTTTTATTTTGCAACAATATTCCTGGATTGAGATATTAAATTAGACTGAGGAAATTTGAAGAAAGAAGCTTTAGATTGTATAACTGAAAAAAAAAATTAATACAATTCATTTGGCTTTAAAAACACATCTGATTTTGCTTCATTATGAAAGTTGTCCCTTGGGCATCGAATATTTAATAAATTGATGTCTTTGATATTTATTCTATACTTTGATCCTTTCGTGGTATTGTTCTATAGAAAAATTAGCATGTAAAACCGCAGCTGAAGCGATATTTTTACTGTGAATTACTACTGTATAAGAATTTAATGGTATTCATGACCGTGCTTAAAATAGGCAAAGATACGAACAATGATCGATTGAACATTTTACAAATAAAGAAGGTCTGTAAACATGGACCAAAACACAGGGCCCTTGAAATTCCAGAGGTGGGATCAGGTGCTTATCTTTAAAGAGTAAGTCACATCCACCGTGAACATATGACGTGATCAGCATTCAAATGTAGGTCAGATTTTCGTTATTTCACCTTTAAGTTGTTAGAAGAACTAAATGTTTCAATCTGCGTATGACCATTTATGGCTATTATTAAAGGTAAAACAAGCTAGTTTATAGAGACCAAAAGTGAAAATACTGCCAATCGTGTAACATGAATATAATAATCTGCTAATTTGGAGTGATAATTTGATGTATATATTTTATGACACATACGCCAATAGGAAAAATATGATTTTTCCCTCTTTTTCAGGCATGGCTGGGACTACTTATTTCTTGTCGGATATTTTGAATCCAGAAAATGCGTATTTCCCAGCATTTGAGTTAACATAATGTTATAGAGGACATCTTTTTTTTCATTTTCATTTTCTTTGTATGTCTTTCATACTAACATCATTTATTGAAAAATAAAGACTTAAGTAACTAATATTCGTTTATATTTTACAAGCATAAATTGGATTGATTGATTATATATTATTTAACGTCCCTCGAGAATTTTTCATACATGAAGACGCCACCACTTGCCGATGGAGAGCTGCAAATTTTGTCCTATACTCTGCACTCAGGGCCATTGAGCAGGGAGGGATCTTTTTGTACCAGCACCTACTACTGCAACACGGGACCTCGGTTTATACGGTCTCATCCGAAGGACCGGTTTCCACATCCCACTTTGGGATTCGAAGCTGCAACTTAAGGATTGAGTGACTCCTTACTTCTCGACTCTGGAGCAGACGCTCTAACCACTGTTAGACGCGGGTGACCATGAATCGGAAGACTTGTGGTCAACTGATTTTTTGACGGCTTTGGTTCAGCAATTGGGAGTAAATTTTTAAAGTAAATCAACTGGAATAAAAGAATCAAATGACTGTTAATGAATTCATCGTTTAATCCTTACAAAGCACGGGAGATACACATCTTCTCTAATTGTTAATGCAGTAATAAAATTGAGTTATCCACCTTTATTTTGTCAAAAAATGTCGAGACAGAAAAGAAGGTAAATGTTGCCTTTGAAATATTCATAATTTTATAAATGTAAGATCCAGAGGTAATAATAAAAACAACTGCACAGAAATCATGGCATATAAATTTATTACTAAATATTTTGACCCCTGTCTTCTTATGCGTGTATTAGAATCTATCAAATAAATAGTTTGTAATTATCCAGAAGTAGAAATACAAATGGCAGTCATCGCCCACGCGGTGAAGTGGTTAGAGCGGTTGCTCTAAAATCACAGAGTAAAGAGTTGATCCTTGTGTCACGATTTCCACTGCGGGACGTAGAAACCAGGCTAAATATGTGCTAAAAGGCAAAAAAATCCATTAAGGCTAAGCGAAAAAATGACTAAAAAATACTAGCGCCCGTCTTTTAGTGTTACAAATTACTTAATTAACAGCCCCAATATTATGCGCAACGTCTAAGAGATATAAATGTTTTAGGTAAACTTTTACAGATAGTTAATGAAAATATTGGCAATAGAAACTAGAAAACAACATATGTATGAAAGAGTTGATTTGATTGAGTACCAGTTGACTAAATATGGTCTGAAAATTCTGACAAGACAATTCATTGTTTTTATGGAAAAATGTACCCAGAAAGTTATCTCTCTTATCAGAGGGATATTACACCTTAATAACAATATTCATCATGAGTATGTATATTTTATCACTGAAGATACTGATTATAATTGCTATCTGACGTCAAACAATTTAATCCTCTTGAAGGGAATTATGTGGTCACTATCATTCAGCCACCTGCAATAGTACTAAAGCATTTAGTACGTACAATATAATTTAAATGTGACTGGCAAGTTGATAAGCCTATAGGTCAGTCATAATAATAAGACGTGGAATACTTAAGGGAGGATTCTTCTCACATTTTTCTTGCATTTAAAAATTAATGAAATTTTCACAGAATCACGAAGACAATATCACTAAGTGATGGTGTCAGTGAGATTGAATTTGACCGTTTTATATTAGAGACAAGGTCAAGGTCATTACCCTTTTCCTGGGCATTAATTAAAAAAAAATCTATTTAAAGTTGTACAGTTGTGATGAGGAAAGAAAGATATGGTCTTTTAAATCTGTTATGATTACACTTAAATATACATGTATAAGACATATAAGCAAATGCACTTTGAATTTTTCATCTAGTCAGAAACCAGAGAAGAATTCTTCCTTCAAACAACTCCTGACTACCGTTGTATATGACAGGACGTGCTCTGATCGTGATCAAAAATAGACAAAAATAGGGGGAGGTCATTTAAAAATCATCTTGGGGTAGTTGTTCAAATTATGACCTCGGGGGATAGGGCGGGAAACAATAAGGAATCCAGGTCTTGCATTGAATTACTAGTATATTGGGTACATCTTTTAACATCTTCTCAAGATCCTCTGGGCTAGAAAGCTGAAACTCATGTGGAAGCATCCTTAGATAGTGCTGATTCTAAATTGTTCAAATCTTGACCCCTGGGTGGAGGAAGGGACCTTAGAGCTTCTCAAGAAGCACTGAGCCAGAAAAGTTGAAACTTGTTTGAAATATTTGCTTGGGGGAAATTTATAATCTGAATTTTTCAGATATTGATCCCGGGGGTGGGCGTATAGGAAATCAAAGTTTATAACTTTGAAATATTCAGGGGAAATATTTTAAATTCTTCTCAAAGACCACTGGTTCAGAAAAGCTGAAACTAATGAGGTAGCATTGTAGGGTGGTGTAGAATCTAAACTATAAATATTATGACCCCTGGAGAGAAGTTGGGTTGGGCCACATCAGGTATTACAAGGGGGACTATGGTGAAAAACAGAATGGCCAAAGTTACTCAAGTGAGCTTTTCTAATCAAAATTTGTCCGTTGTCTTCGTAGTCGTTGTCGTTGTTGTTGTTGTCGTTAACTTTTCACATTTTCGTCTTCTTCTCAAGAACCACTAGGCCAATTTTAACCAAACTTGCCACAAAGTATCCTTGGGAGAAGCTGATTTAAGTTTGTTCAAATGAAGGACCAAGCTCTCTTCCAAGGGGAGATAATTATGAATTAATGAAAAATAAATGGTATCTTTTAAAAATCTTTTTCTCAAAACCACTGGGCCAGGAAAGATGAAACTCGTGTGGAAGCATCCTCAGGTAGGGTCGATTCAATTTTGCTCAAATCTTGTCCCCTGGGGCTAGGGTAGGGTCAAAATGGCTGATCAAAGTTTTACATAGGAATAAGTAGGAAAAATCTTTTAAAAATTTTCTTCTCAAGATCAGCAAAGTCATGATTGATGATATTAATATGGAAACATCGTCGATTAGAGTTTATTCAATTTTGTTCATATCATGACAACTGGGGGTAGGGTTGGGCCATAATGGGCAATCAAAGCTTTAATTAGAAATATATAGGAAAAATCTCTAAAAATCTTCTTCTCAAGTGCAGCAAAGCCATGGCATGCTTGGTGATATTTATATGGAAGCATCCCCAGGTAGTGTAGTTTGAAGATTGTTCAAATTCTTGGTGGTATAGGGTGGAGACAGAATGTGGGATCAATTTTTACATAAGAATTTATACTTAAATATCTTTAAAAATTTTCTGGAGAACACCAAATCCATCCATGAAAAGTAATATTTTTTATATGGAACTAATGGAAGTATCCTCAGGTGGTTTTGATTCAGGTTTGTTCCAATTATGAACCCGGGGTTAGGATGTGGCTACAATGAGGGACCAAAATTTTGCATAAGAATATATTGGAAAAAATCTTCTCCGGAACAGAAAAGTTTTGTTAAGTAAAATTGACCTGTAAGAATGTGAGAGAAGTAAAGATTTAGATTTATTCAAATAATGCCCCCCATTAATGGTCACAATGGGAGATCAAAAATCTTCTTTTCAAGTATGGCAAATTTATACATATTTGTTTATTGATATAGTGACATTCTCAAGTAACAGCGAGCGCAGCAAGCGTGGCGAAACGATGCTCGCAAAGCGAGCTCAATAGACTAATGTGTACGAGCAGAGGAAATTCTGATTTCGAATTTGATGAAATTGTCAGGCAAGTTTTTATGTGGAATCTTCCCAGAATTCCTTTGCTACATGTACCCAATACCCTTTGCGCGAATAAATTAATAAATAATTAATAAGGTAAAGCATAAAAGGCTTTCAGTTTGTAGAAATCTTTAAAAGAAACAAAAAATAATTCTGCAATGTCTCTCGGCAAAAATTGAACCAGGTTTAAAGTTTCAACTAGAAGCTCGACTGTTTCCGTAAAAGTAACAAGCTCTCGTGTGAGAGTCTAGATGTCTCGTGCAACTTGACGTTTGAAGTGGCTGATCAACGTTTCAGGTGTATTTTTGAAGGTACAACTGCGCTTGCCCCAACGGTCACACCGTAAAACATATTAGAAAATTCAAATCTCCCCTCCCCTAACAAGTAAACTTTTCAAAACTGAGCTGATTGTGTTTTATAACTAGCCCATGTGCTCAGGTGCGTGATGTGGCCCATGGGCCTCTTGTTTAAAGATTCCATTGCGAGGAACTAAACTGGTGAAGATCTTTTTTAGCTAACCGGAACTGAATACGAAAGTGAACATTTCTGATCATATTTTGTGTCTGGTCCATCCGTCTGTCTGTTGTCCGCCCATCCCTCTGTAATCTTTTCACATTTTAACTTCTCAAAAACCACTGGGCCAATTTCAACCAAACATTCCACAGAGCATCGTTAGGTGAAGGGCATTTATGTTTGTTCTAATGAGGGCTAAGTCCTCTTTCAAGAAGAGATAATTCAGAAATAGTGAAAATATGGCGGTAACTTAAAAATACCTTCTCAAGAACCTTTGGGAAAAGGAAACTTTTTTTAAGTGCAGATCCAAGTTTGCTCAAATAATGACCCCCGGGGATAGGATGCTGCTACAGTTGGAGATCAAAGTTTAGCATTACTGGCCTGGGCACAGTTTTAACTGAATTATTTTAACCGATTTTAATGTTTACAATTCCTACCTAAGGCATCATCTATTGATTAGCAAAACTTTGAACACCATTTGTTGATTAACAAACAAGATACAGAACTTAGAGTTCTTCATACTGTAAACAAGGCTCGTGCCTTGTTTTTGTTTACCTATAGAAAATATTATATTTATAACAAAACGAATTTCAGCAAATCAATAGAAACTGTCGAATCGTATTTAAAATTAACCTTTATTTGAAATTATCTACTTTGAATGAACATTTATTAGTATATTAACCTGTGTAAATAAAAACATGACACTAGCCTTGTTTACATAACAGAGGTTTGGAGCTCTAGATCTGTCTTATATCTAGACAACTGGTGTTCTAATTTTTGATGAAGACCTTAGTTAAATATTTTGTGAAAATGGAAAAATAAATTGAAATTTTAGCTGAAACTGTCCATGCTCCTTTAATATTATGTTCACCCTTACCCTATGTTTAAAAATTTTAATTTGGAATTTGAATAAATACTAATGAAAATATCTCGAAAAAAACAGTAAAGCCATGATTAGTTATATTGATATGGAAGCATCTTCAGGTAGTGTAGATTAAAATTTGTGCAAATGATGATCTGTTGAGGGTTAGGACGGGCCTGCAATGGGGGATCAAAGTTTTACATTTGAAAAGAATTGGGGAAAATTTGAAAAAAAAATCTTCTCATGAACAGCAAAGCCATGATTGACCATATTTATATGGAAATATCTTTAGATAATTAAAACTCAACATTGTTTAAATTATGCCCGCAAGGTTAGAGAGGGGCCACAAAATCTGTACAAAAAAATAAAAGAAAAAAATCTTAAAAGTTTTCATCTCAAAAACAGCAAAGCCATGAGAAGTCATATCAATATGGAAGTATCTCCAGGTTGTACAGATTTTATGACCACCGAGGTTTTTAAGGGACTACAAAGGGAGATCAAAGTTTTACATGGGAAAAAAAAGGGGGAAATCTTTTTAGAATCGCATCAAGAACAGTATAGAGCCATGATTTGTTGTACCTTATATTAATATGGAAGTATCTTCAGGTATTTTTTTTCTAATTTAGAAAATGGGGGAAAAGACACGCATGTGTTACAAAATGTGTTGCAAAATCTCGACTGCCTCACGTTGCTTTCGGTTCTTTTGCATAAGATATTGAGATTTTGTTGTATCAGCTGATTATGTATTAGTACTAGGAATGTCAACGAATAGTCGACTATTCGACTATCAGTCGAATGGACCGACGATCGAATAATGAAACAACATTCGAATATTAAATAAACGCGAAAAATAGGTGTTAAAGCAAAATTGTATATTAATTATATATAGCTTAAACACAGTCACAGTATATATAATTAATACATGAAAGAACAGTTAATTATTACATACCGTGTTAATTATTTCTTAATTACTGACCTTTTTTGTTATTGTAGTAAATTATGCAGCGCTTTACTGGACTTTGAAAATTATTCATTGAACTTGTACCAATTATAAATTTATTCATCCCCTTTTTGAATGTTTAAATTATGGAATAGGAACACAGCATGTGTTACAAAATGTGTAAGCTTTAAAAACACTGCTGACAATTCTCTAAGCATACTAGAACAAAGGAATGTACAGACCAATTTTTGAATGTGATTTATGAAATTCATACATTTTGGAAAATGGTGTAAATCTATTTCATTTCTGCATCTTAACCCAACTTAAGGTTCATCTGAATATCTGTGCGTAACACACAGTACAGGCATTTGATATTACTTTTTATATAAATTTACGAAAAGGGTTTTTGATCTACGAACACGCTATCGATGAGGTTTTTTTTCTTCAAAAAATTCTCCGAATAGATTTTGTAATGCAATATGTTCAGCTAAGGAAAATAAATATTTTGTATTAGTACTCAATCTCTCCTTAATAAATGGTTCTCATTCAAGAATACTGCATACCGAGATTTTGACATCTTAATCTTATTTTTAAAGAAAATAAAGTAGACAGAAAAGGGACATTTTAGCACTACACAAAAAGAACATACTAGTGTTTTATCAAGGTGAGAGCACTCCTCAATAAATGCATATGGTTCTCGTTCAAGAATACTACATACATCTACTCTTTTCAATCTCACATTCTGTATCAGCCTGAGACACAAATATAAGCCAAAGAATCAAAGGCCCTAGGGCTGATACAGGACGTGATGTGGAAAAGGGTATGTTTTATTATGTTTATTGCATACTTAGTAATAAAAGTCAGCACACATCGCTTTAAAAAATACAAATACAATTTTATCATGCACTTACACGTTATATATGTGCTGACATTTAGCTTATGTTATCTAAGAACAGTAATTTAAAATAAAGAGTTCATGTGAACAAAAAAGTGAACTATACTATTGTTTAATTTATTTGGCGATCCGTATCAGCCCTGAAAATCTATTTCTGCCCTGCATATATTTGATTTTATGTAAATGAGCACTAGTGTTGCATTAGACTGAAATCTTAAATTTTATATCGCTGCACTTAAGGTCAAGTGTTACAAACCGATTTAAATACCTGAGATCTTAATTAATTGAATTTGTTCATGTTAGGATGCTCAAATGCAACATTGAACATTTAGACACAGATAATGCGACGGTTTACAAGGTATAAATAATCAAAATGAAAGAGAAAATTGAAATATAATTTTTAATACCTTAATGATCGGAGTCGCTGACCGTAACGTTAGAGAAAGATTTCTTTGAATGAAACAAATGGAGATAACGTACAGTATTCAAGATCAAAAGTCCACAAAACAATACAAAATAGGAGCAGAGCAAACACGAACCTCCAAAACAACAGAGATGGGATCAGGTGCCATGGAGGAGTAAGAATCCCCTGCCAACCGGTCACAGCCACCGTGTGCTCCTTGTCATGATCGTGAAATATTTACGAAAAATCCCGTCGTCAATTCAGTGTATAAAAAATGGACTACATATGTAACAAATAGTATGAAAACGTCAGTCAGAATTAAAGAGTGAGGAAAAGGGTTAAATTTAAGGTATGTCACTCGTGAAATTTGTTAAATCAAGGATTTTTTGAGAAGTATATTTTGGATAAATACTCATATAGAGTGACTCAAAATCGCAGAGAAAAAAGGGGGTCAGTGTTCATCTTACTGATCTACCGTACAATGAAGTTGACCTTTTTGCACTTAAATTTTAATTCTTTGGTTAATTACTTTAACCTTTATCATATTTTATCAGATGTAACCATGGCAATAAATATTATTTTATTTTACGTAAAGTATTTTGAGGAATATTTATCATTGAACAAATCTTGCATATTTATGCGTGTAAATTATTGTGTGAACTTTTTGCACTAAAAAGTAATATATTTGGGGTATTAAAAAACTAAATAGCCAATAAAACATTTTCTTAAATCAAGCTTTTTACGACTTAAATGCTGATCAGTCACAAGTATCAAGTACTTTAAAATAATGAAAGAAAAAGTTGGGGTCAGTGATGTTAATTTTGAAACTTGTTCTAAAAATATAAATTAAGACCTATATTAAATATTCCTAGCAATATCATAATGGAAAATATTCTCCGAGTAAAAGTATGTAAGGCCAAAGTTCCAAGATATTACATTTAATAAATGTGCAGATTTGCAGAATTATCTGCTAAATATCTTTTCACCACAAGAAATAGTCCCTCATAAATCTTGCTTCTTTGAAGCTTTTTGAGCAGTTTTTTCGTTGAATGTTGAAACATTAACATTGTTGAAATTAAATATGTTATAAAAATTGAATTTTAATAAATAGTTTTGAAGTAAGAGGTACTGCGTGAACTTTTCTAAAACGCTGACGAGTGACATACGTTAAAAGTTATTATAGATAACTTTTAAATTCAATCATTTTCCCCAGTCTTTAATTTTTATTAACAGAATCACATCCTGTTTCAGTTGTTTCGGTCTTTACACCAATAGGTAAGCGCTAATAAATGCATTGTTCTTGTCTACATTTTTATTGATAATGAA
This sequence comes from Saccostrea cuccullata, assembly GCF_032062105.1. Classification (NCBI taxonomy): domain Eukaryota; kingdom Metazoa; phylum Mollusca; class Bivalvia; order Ostreida; family Ostreidae; genus Saccostrea; species Saccostrea cuccullata. Next base: position 165,848 of record NW_026925050.1, read on the forward strand.
TTTCCGTAGATTTTTGTTTTTGAAAGAGGTTACATTTATAAAATTACAATTCAATTTATATTTTCTTCTTAGACACAGTATTATAATATATAATAATTTAGTTTAATTTGTAACACGTCATAAGTTGCCTAGATAACAATGAATTACGTCAAAAACGTATTACTCCGCTTGACGTTAATTTCAAAATACAATTATGCTCAATTTGAAGCCACTTTTGGAGATGAAAATTTTGTTATTGTCTACACTGAAACTGTTAACGCTTTTAAATAAACCCCTTGGCGGTTTATAAAGCATGAACTGCCCTCATGTTATATCGATAACATAACATAAAATAACCACCATTCCTTAAATATTCTATGATGTATTATAAAAATAATTTTCTCTTAACAAATTACTAATTGAATGCATGTAATAGAAAAGCATACCTTCTAGCTTTGATAGCCAATGTTTCAGAATAAGATAAAATTTATCTTGATGAAGTTAACTAAAAAAAAACTTATCTTAAACACTGTGGTCCAAATTATATTCTTTATCTCTATGATAAATATACATGTAACAGAGCATTTTGAAATTACTGTCTTTGCGGGTGATTAATTTGATTATACCAAATATACCAGTCTGTGAAAGTTCCAAAATATTAAATAGATGTGAACAAACCCACCCACTCTCAGAAACCAATGGTCGGCCCTTTAATCATATTTTGATTAAGTTTTTCTCTTAATGCTCATTATCGATTGTTTCTATGCAGTAAATATGCTTTTCATTCAAAACTCCATGAAAATATTCCCTGGCGGTAATTAGTTTTTGTTATTATGTTTCCATTTGATCAGTCAGCACCATATTTCCTGTCATAACGTGTAAGAAAATGTTGCATCTTATTATCAGTGGTGAGAAAAACCATGTTGTTATTGAATTAATGTACAATACTAAAACAGTAGAAATAAGGATAAAATTTTTATAAGTTCGCCTGAGCCAAACGCTCAAGTGAGCTTTTCTGATCACATTTTGTCCGGCGTCCGTCTCTCTAGCTGTCCGTCTGTCTGTCTGTAAACTTTTCACATTTTCGACTTCTTCTCGAGAACCGCTGGGCCAATTTCAACCAGACTTGCTACATCCTTGGGTGAAGGGGATTCAAGTTTGTTCAAATGAAGGGCCACGCCCTCATTCAAGGGGAGATAATTGGGAATTAATGAAAATTTGTTGGCATGATTTAAAAATCTTCTTCTCAAGAACCACTGTACCAGGAAAGATGAAACTTATGGAGAAACATCCTCGGGTAGTGTAGATTCAAGTTTCATCAAATCATGACCCATGGGGGTTGGGCTGGGCCAAAATGGCCGACCAAAGTTTTACATAGAAATATATAGGAAAATTCTTTAAAAATCTTCTTCTCAAGAATGACAAAGCCATAGTTGATCATATTTATATGGAAGCATCCTCATGTAGTGTAGATTCCATTTTGTTCAAATCATGACCCCCGGGGGTAGGGCGGGGCCAAAATGGCCGACCAATGTTTTACGTAGAAATATATAGGAAAATTCTTTAAAAATCTTCTTCTCAAGAATGACAAAGCCATAATTCATCATATTTATATGGAAGCATCCTCAGGTAGTGTGGATTCAATTTGTTCAAATCATGACCCCCGGGGGTAGAGCGTTGCGAAAATGGCCGACCAAAGTTTTACTTAGAAATATATAGAAAAATTCTTTAAAAATCTTCTTCTCAAGAATGACAAAGCCATAATTCATCATATTTATATGGAAGCATTCTCAGGTAGTGTAGATTCCATTTTGTTCAAGTCATGACCCACGGGGGTAGGGCGGGGCCACAATGGCCGACCAAAGTTTTAGATAGGAATATATAGGAAAATTCTTTAAAAATCATCTTCTCAAGAATAGCAAATCCATGGTTGGTCATGGGACTACTTTTGGATTTAAACTTTTCAATAATAAACCAATTTCTACTTTTCCTAGCCACAGTGCTCAGGTGAGCGATGTGGCCCCTGGGCCTCTTGTTTAATATTTTTACAAGGCAAAGGGAAAGGCAAGAATTTCAAAGTGTGTATGTACTTTTTAGTTATCTATTTATTTATGTATACTTATTTAACTTTGGCCATCCATTGTATGCTATCAATATTTTGTACTAACGTAATTTCTAGACATACCGGTATTTCAAAAGAACATACTAGTATAAAGATCTCCAGATGAAAATCTGAAAATCAATTCTAAAAGTACAGCGATTACATATGTTATTCATTTGCCTGCTTAAAACTAAACGAGTTACATTTTTGACCACGAAATTACATTCACGGATACCAGCTGGATTTGCTTGCCCACGAACATTGAACCCCCCACCCCCCCCACCCACAAATGAAAATGCTTCCACAGTACATCTTGTGTCAATAATTAATTTTTTACACGATATTCTATAAAATGTAAAATTCATGCAAAATCTTAATATCGAATAAAAAAATAATAAGACGATATCAGGACCTTTGGAAACACAAATAGTAACATCTGAAGGCGCTTAACCTCTTTGAATTGTTACATCCCTTTTCTTGATCAGTTAACATAGTTTAGTAGAATAATTGTTAGACAAATCAGTATCTAATGCAATGATTTTACGATTGTTTTAAATATTTCAATCGACATTTGACCCTTCATAATGGCTCTTTCTTTTAAAATGGCCATGTAGCACCAATAGAATGAGGTAAAATTAGAAATTTATCGAGAATGTTGATATCTCTAACCAATTCAGTGCACCGTATTTGTCGGAACCAGCCTCAAAATGAACATTGACGTAAGGCAGAACACGTTCTTGCGTATAAAAGTAGTAATGTGGAATGAAGGTGATAATGGTTTATTACTGCATAAATGAAGGTTAAACCATTTATCATAAAGATGAGTTGTTAATCGACCAACAATGTCTTTAAAATAGTAAAATATCTACAAATAATTGATGTCCCTCAATCTGTTTTGATGTATTGCAACAACGTGCGTATGATTGGGAAATTTTTTTTTGTTGATAAACGTCGTTATGTTGAATTAAAAGGCGCACTCAAGGAGTTGAAGTTTATAAGTTAGAATTTTGCTTCATAGGAATTCGAAAAAAAAGTCAGGTACATGTAATTAAAGAACACCCAGTACTCAGAAAATTGTTCGAAGAACTGTTTTGTGATTGCTCTGAACAAATTCCCGAGAGCTTCGACCTTCAGTATAAATTGTGGAGGTCATGAACAAGACAGAGTGGCATACCATAATTTTCTGGAAAACATACTATCTCTTCACCAAATTACAGTAATCTTTACGTTTTGTCTCTAATGAATGCATATTTCTCATCCAGAAAAAAAGATTTTCATAACTAGAGATCAAGAGAATTACGTGTAAATATATTCTGAATAAGCATTAAATTTAATACAAGTGTTAATATCATTTTATTCCTTTAAAACTGGGGCAAGTTTGAATTTATACTATTCTAAATTTAATTTTTTTAATTTACCACGTAAAAAACATGTAAAAGAAGATAAAAAAGATAAAATGTGTCATTTTAAAGTTCAAATGCAAGGTGTTTTGTCTTATAGAGTGATGATTATAATCACATGTACATTTTATCGTAATTGCGTAGATGATGTTAAAATTACATTTTGCAATTATTTTTTTTTTTTTAGATATGGTTGTTGAAGAAAAATCATTTCAGAAACAGAAAAAAATATTTTGACTGTAAGCATCAAAAAATAGATTTAAATTTCATATTATGAAATGGATATTTTTAAAAGGAGAATTCAATTATAAAAAATGATTAAAATGTTTTATCATTGAAGAAATAAGTGCTGTTTCGGTATGAATGTTATATCACGTACATTGGTTAACTTTGATCTTTGATGATGAAAAGAAATTTAGATTTTATGCCTGAAAATGAAAGTTCATGATTCTATGCGTACTTTTTTTTTATAAAGTTCAACGATATTGTATTTATCATATTCATCAAATCAGACAAAACAAATTATTGTTTTTGAAAATAAACTGACGTAAGTTTCAGTATTTAATTAGATTTATTTACCAATCCAACGGTGAACATTAGAGAGTTGTTAATTTGCTCGAGAAACCACTTATCGCAATCAACACAGTCTATGACGAAAATCGTGTATAACTCCCAAATGTTGATAATGTATGCTGCTTAGAGTTGCTGTCAGTCAATATACCGTAGGTATAAACTTGGTATATGTGACCTCGGAGGCGATTGCTTATTTATCGGCTACAAGCACTGCATTGCAGCATTAGAAGGCAACCAACACGACTGTCGACAGATCTTTCTCAGGTAGGCTCTTTACAAGCATCGCCACGACACAATCTTTGGTGTCTTGTTGCTTTTTTTTTTTTTTTTTTTTTTTTTTTTTGCTTTTCAGGCAGCAAATAGTTATTATTTTGTTCTTTCTATTAAATAAAAACAGACATTTAAGAATTATTTTATATTTTGAAAAATAAATTGATGAATATGTTAAAATTGATCAGTCCATCGACCATTTAAACTTCATAAATATTTTGCTTGAGTATTGTCCTAAAAATAAAAATGGTACATGTTAATATATATATTTAAAAATAGTTTTGTTGCTTTCTACAAGAGCCCTGTGATATTTCATTGACTATATCAGATTAGAATGAAAAGCAAAGTACGATTTCCGCTAACATTTGAATGAAATTAAGTTGTAATCGCTATTTTTTTCTTCATGCTTGCTGTGCTCCCTATCTGTATTGCTATAATGGAGTTTGAAACTTGATCAAATTGTTCATTATCTTCATACTTTATATATTAAAAAAAACCTTTACATAAAACCAGAGTATGGACTAGTCAGCAAATTTAAGACAATTGTTTTTTTAAATATAAAATTGTCACAATGATGAAAGAGGAACCTTCATTATTTGTAATTGTCCAAATTCTTTTTAATCAGTAACGACGTATGTCACTGTGTCTTTAATGTCATTGGCTGTCTTGTCGGGTGTTCTTATCTAGAGTAGAGACTCTTTAAATTTTATTCCCGCTCATGATAGGGAACACGGTCAGTGTGACTGGTCGACACGGGATGCTTACTTCTTCATGACACTTGATTCCTACCTCTGATATTTTAGAAGTCCCCATCTGCTCTGCTTCCGAATGTATTGTTTTATGGATTTTTGAAAATTTCCAGGTTGATTTCTCCATATTTCTTTCAGTATAAAATTTAAAATTCACACAAAATATAAAATTACCATAAAGAATTTTAAAAAAAATTAATATTCATCAAAATAAAACCCCAAAATATAATACAATCTATACAGCATATTCTTTGAAACGAGTGACTTTTATATATTAAAAAAACGGCTTTGATGTATAAAATGTCCATGTTTAGAAAAAATGCAAAGCTTTTAGCGTATCTTGTGTACCCGTTTTAATGAAAACATATTAAATGCTTTTTATTCAAGATAAAAGAGACTTCTGTTCTTCGGAATACTACATGACAAAGGCGTGACATTGAATAATATCAGCACGATAATGATAATCCGATAAGTTTTGATGTCGTAGTGAGATCCAATGATACAGAATTGTTTACATTGTAGGTTAATATTCTCAACTTCTTAGTGATGGTTTCACACCAAAGTATTATAATTATATATGTATTATAGTGAGTAAAAACTAAACACTTACGTATTTTATCCTTGACGGTTCCCACCGTTTAATTTCAAGCATTGTCTAAAGTTATAGTGTGAATATTATGACAATGATTAAATATTACGCAATTTCTGAACTCTTTCAAATGAAATATATGGTTGTAAATCTCTCCAAAGAAATATGGAGATAAATTAAAGTCAACATGCTAAACTGTTCATTGAAATAATACACATCGGAAGCAGAACGAGTTAAAGCAGTCCTGAATATCAGCAACAAGTTGGGATTAAGTGCCATGAAAGAGTAAATATCCCTTATTCCTATTTTCATTTTTATGAGAAGCCTCCCATTTTAGAATTGCTTTAATTTCTTTAGGGAGGGGAATGGCGACTGTTAGCCAGATCACGTGGTTTTTCTGTAGTGTATGCCTCTTCACTTCGTCTGTCTGTCTAACCGTATCATACGAAAAAGAAAAACAAACAACAGAACAAGAGGTAAATTTATGCCATGCTATGATGATTTATTTGGTATTAAATGCCCATGTCATGGCTTAAACACTTCTATATACATGTACATGTATATCATTTTCCAGGAACGTATTGTGCTTTCAGCGGTGCGCCTTCTAAGACTTTTAAATCAACGACTTCCCCAATCGCATCATCAGACACAAAAAAGAAACTTAGGAACTGTGGATTCACTCTATAATTTACCAGATCTATTTTACAGAGGAAAAAAGTAGCCGATGTTCCAATTTACAAGTAAGAACACAAAACCACACAAAACCACAATCTAGAGTTTCATAAGTGTAAATGCAAATTACTTTAACTCAAGTCAACGTCAGCACAAAGAAAATACTTATCATTATATAATTTAAACAATCATAAAATTTAGTATGCATTAGGCAGCATGAAAGCCTTTTTATCATTACTTGCAGCAATGAGCTTGCATAAAAGGCATTAAGATTTTTTCAATGCTATTGGCTGTGGTATACATAATTTCATTTAGGGTTTTGATTTAACATTTATAAATGATAGTTTAAAATGCACGTACTTGCAAATCCATTTGTGGAAAATTTGAATTGAATTTGATGTGTAAAATTCCAGTGATATCAATTCATGTTATTTAATTGGCCATCTTTAAAAAAAAGAATGCCAGCCTTTTCTCGACTCAGCATAAGCTAGTGCTTGATGAAAAATTTTCCTACGTGCAACTCTGTGTGATTTACACACCAATAATCACACTATACTTTAAAACATTCCTTATATTACATTTTGCATGTTAAAATATCCAAAAATATTCTCAATAAATATTTTTTCGGTGACGTTGCATAACATTTTTAATATCTCCCTCTTTGTAACGTCACTTTGCACAAGTTTCACCTTGTATATATTACTATGCATGAGTAAACACAAAAGTAGGTTTCGAATTAATTTCACAGTTGTCTTATTTGAAAAACACAGAAAAACTAAGTATTATACAATTATGGAACCTTTTGGTGGTGAATATGGTTTGTTTTCACTAAAAAAATATAAATATTGACTGAGACGATAAATATTGACTAAGACGAAGCTGAAGTCAATATTAATATTTTTCTGGTGAATAACAGTACATATTTACCACCTAAAGAGCCCATAATTGTATAATTATATAGTCTGAGTTTGAGTTTAAAGCATTTTCCTTCACAAACTTTATTCGCTGAAATTTAAAACAAAAAGAGTCAAGATTACAATTTGTAATACTGTTTTTTCCTTTCTAAGTTTTTCCATGAGACATTTAAAAGTTTAGAAAATATCTCAAATACATAGCTGGTTCTGGCCATTGCAACCATTGTTTCCAACGATGTTTGAAGTGTCGATTGTGACTTCACAATGCCGCTGCACGGGCATTGACCCTCCGGTGAATACAGCTTTAAATCCGTTGAATTTGTAATGTTATTAAATATATGCGTTTGTATAGATTATATAGGTACTATTTATAGGCTATAAATGTAAATATATAAATCCAAAAGCTTATTTCAGACATTTCATTTACGAATAGTTCTAGCTGACACTGACTCTTTTCCACGCACTTTTTTTTTATTGAAATGACGTGCTTCTCGATTTTGAATTCGTGCAATATGACTGTCCTTCTTAGAGTACTAGTAATTTGTCTTGCATATTGACCTTTTTCTTTAGTATACGTTACTTATAATAACACTGGTATTTCGTGTGAAATAATAATCTGAAAGAATAGAAATATTTGCGCTTAATTTGGACATAAAAATATACCTCATTTGTTTATGTTCAGTTTAAGATTGGAAATGGATGCGGTTAATAATAATTATATAATAAATGTATAATATAGATATAATCCACTACGATTTTTTTATAGAATTAAAAATAATGACAAAGAATTTAAGAATAGTATGATGTTGAATTTAAATATTCCAAATTTAAATCGTTTTGATGATGTATAGACCTACATTGATGCGCATGCATTTGAAACTTACTCTTTCAAATATTTAACTTAAAAAAAATTCCCGTTGTATTTACTTTTATGTTTTTATTGTGTGATTTTGTACTACTATTTTATAACAAAGGTATAACAAAGGTAATCATTCCTCCATATATTTTGGAATTTCAATATAAATTACTATTCAACACATACTTCCATTCAACACACATTCATATATGAATGCATGTTGTTTTGATACAAACCTTCAATTTAAAGAGATACATGTATTAATCTTTAATTATCTTAATTTTCAGATTTTCTTCTCATCCTGTGGCGATAAGGAATGATATGTTGAAATAGACCGATGAACCAAGAACTCTTCCTAAATCAGCTTTATTCACTCCTAAGATTCTGAAAGAAAATGACAGTTATTTCTCCTTCACTATCGTCCAAAATGAAATATACGACAAACACAGTATTTAAAAAGAAACTTCACTCATTGAAGAAATCTCAAGGGCTTGTAAAAGTAATACCGTGTTTTAAGTATGTATTTATTGTTTGGGAGTTTGACAGATCATGCTGTCAGATACGTTTTAATTGCTTATCATTTTTATATTAAAATGCATAAAGTACAGGTACGCCTCTTTTATGCAACGGACATACAGTTGGCATTTCAAAATCTGCTCATTTTGGCTTAATTGTCCCTGCGTTTGATAAAAGTTTACAAATCAATACAAATCAAAATAATATTTTTTTTCTTTAGCAAAAACCGAGAAGCAGGAAAATCAGTTAAATAAAAAAAAGTTGTTATGGAATATAGCTAAAAAAGGAAATCATTTATTTAATCATCTTTATTTTTCATTTGCAATACATGTAAGTAACACCAGACAATGATTCTAAGACGAAATGATTACAGATTTCAATCTTGAAATACTAACAAATTATATATTATCATGTACGACAACGTGAATATATACGAAATATATTTCATTAAAAAACGTGTAGGATAATCAATAAAATATTTCATGTTTTGTACATTAAACAGATTTGAATATAAGATTTATTGTAGATAAACACAGAATGAATTTTCACTACATATAGTGTACTAATTGTACTGTCTACTGACTAAATGTTCATGGAAAGGTCACAGATATCAGTCATTCAGTCACGTTTAAGTAGACCTTCAGTCACCATTTAGTTCAATAAATGCAGAGTTTCATCTTGTGAACTTCAGCTTATTTGTCAGTATTCTCCCAGACTATTTAGTTTTATCTTTATTGAGAATATTAATGATTATATTTACATTTATTCATTCTTTGTTGCCATAGCAATAAAAACTGTACAAGGATTGTATGGATCAATTGACACAGTCATGCATTGTTAATGTTTTTTAAAATTTATATTGACATAGTTGTATCACCTTAAGTCTATAATTCTTCTAAATTAGCCAACAAAAATTCAAGAATTGCGTCAAGTGCGAATGTCTGAATTAAATTGAATCATTTCATACAAATATATGTTCAAATGTTTTTCTGCCTTTTATTCCTTACATTTAGGCTCATGCAAAAATGATGTGGGTAATATTTTATATTTAATTACATGTAGATTTCAGAGATAGCATATATTGATGTTTGCTTATATGTTAATTTAATGAAAGTCATGTTTAATAAATGAAAAATGCAAAATAGTAATTGTTTTACATAATTTGTATCCACCAAGCATAACTTTCATTCAGGAAAAGACAACCCTAATATGCATGAAATATCTCATGTTAAAGGCACATGTCCTTTTAAATCATGCATTAAAAGAGACTTCGTCAATAAATGGCTTGATATTAATACTATTTGAATTCATTATAGGTATAAACAAATTGAATTAATCGAGCTTTCTTGGATACTTTTCATTTGAAATTTTTATATTTCTTTGAAGATGAAAATATTTCTATGTTCTCTACTTGTTTACCATACTCGTATTGGTTTTGTCAAAATGTGGCACCGAAAAAGGACAATGTTGTATAAGGAAATCACGCACAAAGAAAAGATGATGAAGATATTTGAAATCTTTTAAAATAGTAAATTGTTACCATAAATGTAATTGAGAAAAATTACTTTAACATTTACGTATGAGACTTTTGTCTTTGGAACATATCTTTCATAATTTTAAATTTCAGAGAGTAACTCTGCACAAAGAAACATAGAGACCAGTCACAGCGATGAGAAATGCCATTATTGACTTGCACTTTACAGTCATGCTTATGCACTAAATACAGAAAATACTTGAGCTGCTCTGTTTTTGTGGCTAGGCAAGGCAAAGGGCTGTTTCTAAAAAATAGACCCCAGGATTGTGAGACTCAAACTGAAGTCAAATTTTCATTTGCCTGTAAAATGTATATTAATTATTGAATTATTCTCTAAATTTGAAGATTTGAATAATACAGTAATATAATTTAGGGATGAATGACTTCTACAAAATTTTAATACAATATAAACATTTTGATTAAAGTTTAAGATGTTTCAATATCTCGAGGTCAGGGCCTGGTACAGGGTCCTGTTGGGAATTTTGAAACAAAAAGTGGTAACATATGGAAATATTGATGTGATATTTTATGTTAAAATGTTGAATAAAGAGTTACTTTGATTCAAGAAGTGATGTGAAATAGATGTGGATATTCAAAAATTCAAAAGAACTTTTAGAAAATTTGAAATCACAAGATTTAACCAAAATCAACAGATTAAAAACTTACGACTTTTCAACTTTATACACAACCATTCCCCACGATAATTAAGGTCGAGGCTTTTTGATATTATGAACAGCTGCATTTTCAATAAAAATGGAACTCGTAAATTTACTTACTTGTTTATTGATCATTTGCAATATCATTTTGTTAAAACACATTCTGATTGTACACACAAGTACTCTGAAGTTGACATCAACAAAGATGCTTGAGTTTCTGATTAACAGTATCTAATATGTGGGTTTTGGAGACCAGGTATTCCAACAATCTATTGGAATTCCCATGGGTACCAATTTCGCTCCGTTATTAGCAGACCTATTTATGTATGCATATGAAGGAGAATTTTTGCAAAATCTTATGCATGAAAAGAAGAAAACACTTGTTGTGGCCTTCAACTCGACATTTAGATATATCGAAGACGTATTGTCAATTAACAATGGTAATTTTCATTCCTACGTCGATACGATATGTCCTGGAGAGCTTGAGATAAAAGATACCACAGAGTCTGACTCATTTGTTTCATACTTGGATATTTTACTTGAAAAAGACGTTAATGGTAATCTAACAACCAAGCTATATGATAAACGTGATGCCTTTAACTTTTCTATCATCAACTTCTTTTACTTATGCCAATATACCTTATGCATACAGTATATATTTCAATATACCTGCATCACGTATGAACAATTTCTAAAACGATGTAAATTATTTACAAGCAAGTTGGTGATACAAGAATATCAGCAGATTCGTTTAAAGCCATCATTTTGTAAGTTCTAGCAATGAACAAATACAATTCATCATTAAGTCGAATGTACGTTTTTGAACAATTGTTTCATTATTTATACATTGAATTGACGACGAATTTTCTGTTATTTCCCGATCATGACAAGGAGCACACGGCGGGTGTGACCGGTCAGCAGGGGATGCTCACTTCTTCATGGCACCTGATACCACCTCTGATGTTTTGGAGGTCCGTGTTTGGTCTGCTCCTATTTTGTATTGTTTTATGGACTTTGATATTGAATACTATTCGTTATCTCCATATTCTTCTTTGAAGGTTTACTCTCTATTCCCACCTTAAGGTATCTTAAAATCTCAAAATTTAAGTTTGTGTTAGTATAAAAAGTACAGTTTCAGGCTGTCTGTCATTTGGGAAATTTTTTACTTTAATTTGGGGAAAAAGTAAATTTTCAATTGGGACAGGGTCCATTCACAGGACCTGGATGCAAGGGTTATTTAACTTGAGATCGCATACAAATACGGCTGTATCTGATGAGAAATAATGAACAATAATTTTGGAACCGTCATGATTAGGTATAAACCAAAAAAGGAGCATATCAAAGTTGTACCAATTGTTACGTACGATTTATGCCTTTTGTAAGTGAAATAAAATTAAAATTATTTTAAACAATCAATTTTAAAATGTTATATGTTGCTTTGGTACATAATTTCGCATTGTAACAATGCGAGGTTAATTACTGCAGTATATTTTAAACCCCACCTGACACTGAATTTAAAAAAGTGCGCGGATTTGTGCATGTAAAACAATGGTTCTAAGTGTCAATGTCTTTTCATACAAACATTTCTTTACTTAGAATGAAAATATTTTTATCTAGAAAATGAAAGCATATAATTATGTTAACTTAAAATTACAAAGCACTATTTACATTACTGTCCATTAATAACAAAAATATGATGTTTTAATCTTTTATCTTTGCTTTAATCATGTTGGATGTCTGATTAGTTTTTAAAGTAAGATCATGCCTTAATTGACTTTTTCTATACAACGTTGCATTAAGTATTGCATTTACATTAACATCTTTGTTACATTAGTTCACAAACTTGTCTAGAATAGATCATGATAAATAGGACATCAGTACTGAGAAGTCCCTATATTTAAAAAGTATCGAAGAAAGCTTTATTTTTTTTCAGCTTTATATTACTGAAATCAAGGAAGGGAAGAAAAAAGTATGGGGAGGGAGCAGAAGCCTTGGTCGCCTGTATAAATGTTATGTTCAGCCAAGTAGAAGCCAATTGCAAGTAAAATACCTTTAGAAAGCTATCTGACTCAATTTTTAAAATCCCGATAAAAAATGTCCAATGTTCAAGAAAATAAATCCAAATGTTCACCTTTAAGTGCAGATGATCTACACGTAGAAGTTTTCTACAATGTAAATTCACACATATTCTTTCATAAGTATATTGTAGTTATATAAAGGAATATATTTACCCAATTCCATTTTTTTTTAACCAAACAGTGATAATTAGAAAAAAAAAATTCTGAAAACTGAAACTTATGTATATATTCTTTAATCACATAGTTTTTTTCCAATCATAGAATATATATGACTAACATATATTCCTTTCGTGACCACTGATTTAAGAACATTATCATGGTAATTTATTATCTGTTTGGATCAGGGATGGGGTAATTGAAAAAAGTAATTGTAATTGATTGTAATTAGTTCATTAAAACATATTACACGGATATTAAAGCGGTGCAACGAATTATATAGGACAAAAATGAATGATGGATTTGGAAAGAAATTGAAAATGCAGATATGAAGAATATCCACAGAAAATTAAGCTGATGCTGAAGGTACACTAGTCCATTTCATTTTTTTTATGTTAAGCGTAAACATATACCTTTGTTTTTGATGTTCCATTTAAAAAAAAATTCAAAATATCAGGTGTTTTTTTGAAAATCTTAAATTTTTTCAAAATTTGTTGCAAACTTTAAATTAAGTATTGATTATCATATGCTGACATGTAGTTACCTTGATTTTGCAAGGAATTTTCATTATCATGGTAAAATAATATCAAATTGTTTGAATGTTGTTCTTTATAAAAAGTAAAGTTTGTGTTTTATTTTAATTAATTACAATTTTCAAAGTATTTGGTGCTTTTGTAATTGCACACTTTGCTTTCAATTACAAGTAATTGAATGTATTTAAATACATTTTTAAAAATTGAATGTTTTTCAAGTTTACTTTTCAATTACATTTAAAATGTTTTTTGTTTTTAGTTTGCATTATCTGGTAACTTTTTATAATGCATAGTTTGCAGTATATTTTGGTGTAATTGAAAATTTCATTTTTTTGTAATTTTGCAATAATTAAATCATTCTGTGTGAGAAATTTTAATTTGTTTGTTAAATTATCACATTTTTTATTACAGCATGGCATGCTGCCCAGGGCAATTTTGAAGGATAAATGACTAGACAGTCTAATTTTGTTGAGGTAATATCAGACTGCTCATACACAGGACTTCCACAGGTAAAATACTGCAATAAAAGGGAATGTATATCACAGCAATGTTTTAACCAAATATATAATTCAATGGTACTAGATCTTTTAAGAAATCTTCATGATTAGGTAAAGACAGTTTTGATATCTGATTTTTGAAATCTAATGATGATTAAAATGAACTCAAAACTGTAGAAACATTATATACTTGTATATGTTTTTCAAGATTCTTTTTAAATAAAACTGAAGGACTGTAATTGAAATGTATTTCATAACATTTGTCAAACATTTGTCAAAGTAATTAATAAATTACATTTGAAAAAAATCAATGTAATTGTAATTGTAAGTAATCGACAAAATTATCAATATATTTGAAAGTATTTGATTACATTTCAAAGTAATTGACCCCAACCCTGGTTTGGATGAAACGCAAAAAGGGTTCAATTCAATCAATTCAATGTTTAAATAATGGACTAACATATTCTTACCACGGATAAATTTATCAATTACACACAATTAAATGGCCAGTGATTTAATATAGATAACCTGATAATGTTAAACAAAAATCATTTATAGGATAACTTCTTTCAAAAAGTTCTATTTTCATAATTAATTTTTATTTGCTCATATATTATCCAAATTTGGTAGAAATATTTTAACAATAAATCCAAATGATTTATATTAATTTTTATAAAACAGGACGATTTATTCAAAACTTATCCAGATTTTAAAAACGCAAAAATCGGTCCGCGGAGCAGGTCAAAATTGTGTAAGTTACAAATAATACACTAAATAATGTATGTAGTCTTATTCTCTGTAAAAATGAACATAAACGAAAAACAACCTAGAAATTCTAATTAAGATTTTGATACATCAGAAGTCTCTGCCAAACTGTCTTAATTTTTGTTGAAAGAAAATCAGTTGGGACATAAAACTTTACAAAACAACAAAAATAATGACGTTGATTAGTCTCTCTTTGTGGCAAGACTGCAATAAGACTACAACCGATAAAGTGGCTTTTGATAAAATTTTACAGAATTTTTTATTTTGAATTAACTATAAAAATGTTCAAGGAAACACAAAATAATTATTATGTAGCGAGTTATGCATGTGTGTAGCAAGTTATATAAGTAATACAGGTGGATTAATTTCAGTTGTAACACAGTTTTGTATCGGATGAGGGCGATCTGTGAAGAAACGGTTAAACTGTTAAAATTTTAAAAAGTTGGAACGTCCCTTGTCTATATCCGTTTACACCCTGTAGGCGCTTCATCATTGTTTTGTCTTATTTCACTGTGAAAGCAGGTTATGTTAATATAAACAAATCTTAGCAAAGAAAATAATGCAATATAGAAAAAGTCAAGTATTGGAAAAAGGATTAAATGAGTGGGCATTGGATTACTAGTATACTGTGTAAATTGTTTAGAGATGGACTTTTTTTTTTAGAAATTCTTGACGCTATGACATAACATTGCCATTAAGTCTGCTTTGCGGGTACAGTACATGTTGGTTCTAAAATGACGTAAATTGTTTTCTGTTCAATCAAATAGAATGAAACCTCACACATCAACAAAACAAATATATTTACATAATATGATGTGCTTATTTTAAATTTCTAAAAGCTGTAATATATGATAATGCAGGTACATGTAATGCACACACTTTGCGAATAACATTAGTTATGATTTGGTAAACTACAGTTTTGATATCTGATTTTCTGTATCAATGAGATTAACCTTAAGTTTCATATTAAAAAGCCTTAATTTACAAATACATTGGTGATAATAGTTTTTTTTAATTACGTAATATCTCGTTTCTCAATGTCTCGTCTCACAACCATGAGCCTTGAACTTAAAATGAATTTGTGCATCACATTACCTATCAGTTTTTCAAATTATAAATAAAATATGGAGATGAAAAATTAATCACTGTATTCGAATTCAAATTCCATAAAACAATACAAATGAGGAGCAAAGCAAACACGGATATCAGAGGTGGGATCAAGTGCCATGGTGGAGTGTTATAATCCTATTCTTTAAATGATTTCTTTATGCAGAAATTTGTCATTTTTTAACCATGGCAACACATTTCACAAAACCAAACAAGTATGGAAAATGTGCAAAGTACCTAGAAAAATACTCATGTGTGCCAAGTTATATTGAAATCAACCAAAATAGTATCAAAAAAGTTCAGAAAATTAATTTGTAAATACCTACGGCAACACCTTTCATTAAAATTAAAAAACAATTTATAAACAATTTCCCTTTGTGAAGTTGACTTTTGTGTAAAGATAATGATTTTAGCATATATGCACCTTTAGCATGAAATATCTAATAATATAAGGGTTATGTCTCGTACTGAAACTCGATAATTTCAAGTTTTATCGCAAGAAAAATGTGAATTTAATTTTTTGCGAAAAACCAAGTGAGTTTAAAAAGTGCGTTAAGCTGTAACTCTATTATTTCGTGCATGGTATCACAAATGTCTATAAATGCAGATTTCAGCAGGAAACGCTAAAAGGGTAATGCTTATTTTATGACGAGATCTTATCGATTGTAAAATGTTACATAAAGAGAAGTGTTTGGGTAAACGCGGTTAATAGTCAAAGTTAGCACTTTTATTCACTTTTATTCGTTAGATTCACATTATAGATTCATGGTATAGTTAAAAACCTGGATAAACCAAACAAGTGAAATCAAGTTAAATTATACTTCTCCTGATATTGGCGCAAATTACATGCAATCGGACAACACCAAAATTAGTATCGCTTTGATTAAATATCAAATACAAATTGAGAATTTTAATTTCTTCACTGACGTTCTTTTAAGGAGGCTAGGGGGTCAACAAATTAACCCACCAGATAAAACTTATTTTTTAGACATGATATCTTAAGCTGTCAACTATCATTTGGCCAAGAAAATTTTCATAAATTTTAGTTTTAGAATTTGATGATTTTATTATATCTTTATATAAAGCTCTTCTTTTAAAAGAAAACAAAATAGTCTTAAAATGGTCACAACCACCCAGCCCCTCTAAAAGTATATTTCTCCTTGTTATCCACGTTAGCATTTATAAAAAAATTCAATTTAAATTAATAAGTTACATGTACAAATTATGTTGTTTTTATGTTTTAGAGACTTGTGTCCGATGCACGACGACGCTTTTTCTTAACAAATTTAACAAGGGGAAATATTTAAACATTTAAGATAAAAAAGCTACACGGAACACACAATGAATTTATACAAAATTACAGCAAAGTCATCGTTTTCCCCGTAGTGTTGAAAGTATCATTGAATAAAAAATTTAAATATAATAAAATAACAAGTTAGTATTCGAGATGAATTAAAATAATCTTTAAAATATTTATTTATGACATTCCTCAGTAAACTTGTTTTGCTTTATCAAGCAAAAGCCATGTTTAAAAATGTAGATCAACTAAAAGTTTTGTATCACTGTTGATCTTTTTAAACTCAGAATATATTCATATGTGCCAAATTTGGGGCAGAAAGAGTTTGACTCTTCGGTACATTTTCGCCTTTATAGATAGGTTTTAGACTATGCCTTACGTCATTATGACTTACATCCACCATGACAAAAACGAAGTCATTGATAAATGCCCGACTACACGATTTGCTGACTAGATCGCACATCTATTTTTGTTATTTACAACCCAGGGATCATGAGGTATTTAAAATCCTCCAAAGTTTTCCCATTGTGAGAGAAAACAGTTTAAAATTCATGGGGTTGATTCACAATTTTTCATTTGGACCACTCATGCATTAACAAAAGGGTAATAAGTGGACCATATAAATGTGTACTAATTTCTTAAGTTTTTCAACAAAAAAATAACAGCACAAGATGGTGCAGTGCAAAGTGATTTTATTGATCACAATTTTGAGCTTATTAAAACGGACATCAAGCAAATGCATAAGCCATCAGGAAGAGCTTGTGTATAGTTGGGTATCAGTGGAGTTCAACTGGCCGAACGATACGATGAAGCAAGAGTACATAGACTCTGGAAAATACATCCCGGAAAATAACGCAATCAACGGAATAAAACTGTATAAAGGGGATATATTTCTCACAATACCCAGGCTGAAGGATGGCGTAGCTGCTTCTTTGGTGAAAGGTGGACAAAGGTCAGGGCAGTGTGAAGTCGCCGAAACTGAATGCTTACCCCAGCTGGGAGATGCACACTCAAGGGGACTGCAGTAAGCTTCAGTTGGTTCAAAGCATGGAGATTGATCCTGAGACGGGACTCATGTGGATCCTAGATACGGCTTATGTTCCTCGCTCACCTACGGAAGTCGCTGACCACTGCTCACCAAAGATATTGATATGGGACATCAATCGTAACATTGAGGTAGGCAGATATATTTTCCCTGCAAGTGTGGTTAAACAGCGTTTCTATCTAAATGATCTTGTATTGGACTATGGATCTGAGGACGAAGTGAGGTATGTGTACATTAGTGATACTTTAGGATGGAAAATGGTTGTCTATGATCACAAAGAAAAAAGGTCTTACAGTTTTCTTCATTCTAGTTTTGAAAGAGTTCCTGCATACGCTAATATTGAGATAAATGGCCAAAGCAGTATGACACCACTAGGTGTAAATGGAATCGC
This sequence comes from Saccostrea cuccullata, assembly GCF_032062105.1. Lineage (NCBI taxonomy): Eukaryota > Metazoa > Mollusca > Bivalvia > Ostreida > Ostreidae > Saccostrea > Saccostrea cuccullata. The sequence continues at coordinate 184,526 of NW_026925050.1, forward strand.
ATTATCTTCTGATTTCAGTGAAGTTTACTATTGCCCTCTTGCTTCTCAAACATTGTACCGTGTTTCAACGTCTGCTCTCCGAAACAACAATTCAAACATAAACGATGCCATTAAAATTCTCGGAAACAAACATATTCAGTCGGATGGACTTTATTTTGGCAAGGGAAGATATCTGTATTACTCAACTTTAGGTCAAAATGGAGTGTACCGTTGGGACATCGTGAAAAACAAGAAAGAGGTAGTGGTTCAAAATTCTTCCATAGAATGGGTGGATTCCCTTGGTATGGACGAGGATGGTTATCTTTGGTTTACATCAAATAACCTACACAGATACTTTGGTAATAGCACCTCCCCTGGCAGAACAAATTATTACGTATGGAAAGTGTATGTCGGTGAAAAAGGATACCTATCTGCTCCTAGAGGCAGCCCTAGGCAACCATGTTCGGCGTCAGTCTCAACAGGATCACACCCCGCAAATATCGCCAACAAGTGGGTGAGCTTAGAATACGAATGGCCAACATGCATACAAAGAAAAGAAGCAATAAATTCAAGCAAATTCATTCTTGAAAATAATGAAATCAGCGGAATTAGGGTGCACAAGGACAAAATTTATGTCACTATACCTAGGATAAAAGATGGCGTTGTTGCCACACTTGGTGTTTTGAACGATAATTATATCATACCCTTTCCATCGGCTGCTATGAATATGTTAGGCGATTGTAACGCTTTGCAATTTGTTCAAAGCCTTGAGATTGATATGAACACAGGATATATGTTGATTCTGGACACGGCCAAAGGCCAGTCATGTAAGCCAAAACTGGTTGTTTATGATTTATACAAAGAGTCAGAGGCGTTCCGATATGAGTTTCCGGATAGTGTGCTTGGTCAAGAATACTTTCTTGAAGATATTGTCTTAGATTATGTCGGCGAAACTGCCGCGTTTGCATACATTTCAAACTCTTTGGGTCATAGTCTAATTATTTTTGACATCAAAAACAAAACAGCTCGCCATATAACGCACTCCTCAATGAACTTTGAGAACGAAAATGAAAATATTACAATAAGCGGCATTAAATATCACAGAAATGGGATTAAAGGCATCGCTATTTCTCCAAATTTTCAATATGTTTATTACACACCTTTAGTCGGGAAAAAATTGTATCAAATAAGTACTACCGTTTTAAGAGATGAGAACAGTTCTAGTGAAGATATTGATGACTCTGTCAAAGAGGCTGGGGGCAAAGATTTTGTTAGCACAGGACTTTATAGCAGTAAAACTGGTTTATATTTAACCGATCTCAGTAGTGGCTCCGTCTACAAATGGGATTATTCCAAATCAGGATCACAAAATCCATTTCTGGAAAAATCCTTAGTCACAAAAAATTGTCTGACTCAGTGGTTAGAAAGTCCCTTTGTCGATGACAAAGGATATTTGTGGTTTACTTCTCGTAATACTCAAGCTTTTCTTGGGAATTCCTCTAGCACTGGAACGTTCAACTTCTTTATATGGAAAGCGGATGTTGGAGATAAAAGTTACCTTTCTGGGCTTATCGAGAAGAAAACATCAACAGGGTCCAACTTGTCGAACTCTTTATTCCTAAATGTTCTGTCTGTTTGTCTGCTATTGCTAATTTCTATCCGGCTTTTTAAAGGGATAAACTGAGTAAAACATTGGCGACGGTTGATCACTAGAGAACAATCAAGCATACATTGAGATATGTGAGAAAAGTACTTAAACCCATACTTTATGTAATTTTGTCGTTATTCACTTGTGAATTCAAAGCATTTATAACCATGAAGATCTATATCAAGAAAAATACCTTTTGTTGAATTAATTCATATATTTCATCATTGCTTCACCAAAAAAATTTGCAATAAGACATTTTCACAATCTTCCCATTAAATATACAATTGTATTCTTAATATGAAAACAAAAAAAAATATTTGTACAGTCGGCAAAATGTAATGCGCATGTGCATGTACAATACTAACAATGTATTCTCTTTTTTAGTATATTATAGTTTTTCCTCTACTTTTCAACAGACCATGCTTCTCAACAACTTTGTATTTTATAATTATGCAAAACGCTTCAAAACATATGAATAACATGTAAAAGAAAATAATTAAAACGATTTCTTATCTATGCTAAAATAAAACACGGATAAAAGTCCCTTCTCTGGAAGAAAATACGTTTCCAAATTGAAATTCTTGACAGATCATTAAAGAGCAGTGACTTGGCATAATTATTCGTGTCTCAATCATGTCTACTTCTCATGGAAAAAAAAATCCTTGACACAAATTCATGTCATCTGATCAAGGTGCCCATTGTCATTTTATACAATGAAAATTGCTGAAGTTTTCATGCTTAAAGGTATTTACAGCTTTCTGATAGATTAAAAATGAGATGGCACTTGACATAAGAATAATTTAGCTAAAAATAAAAAATATCGTGTTTTTTTTTTAATGTTGTAATTCAGAGAGTGTTTCTAGATTTCATTTGAGAAATTACAATAGATGGTGTCCATGTTTATTACAATCATATGTTCAATATAAAATTCGTGTTGTAAATCTAGTATTTTTGTTGTTTATTGTGTCTATGATGTATTAAAAATACCTTCTAATAATAAAAAAAATGAAATTTACGAGTATGCTCCTTTTTAGGATGATAACGATCAATCATTATTATTCCGATTTTTAGGAATAACTTGGTATACCCTGTAATTTTCCAAGTAAATCAGCATTGTCTTCAGATTCCTACAAAAAATAATTTAGAAAAATTTATTTTTTTAAAAAATTAATAACCTTTAAAAAAGTTGACGAACATTGCTCTGACGTTTGATTGTTAATAAAAACAACTAAAGTATATTTTTGATTTCTTGGCCTGTCTTAAATTTATCTTTTGTTCACTTATTGAACAATTCAAGACAACACTTTGAACATTTACAAAGAAAGGTATCCTGTTTTGTTTTAGACAATATCTCATAAAAATTATCAGTAATATTTCTTATAAGAAAATGCTTGGCAGATATTACTTCCAAATCAGACTTTTATTTTGGTATCAATTTAATGTACATGTAATCCTACAAAGTAACTTTAAAGTAACATTCTATGAAACATTTATAAAAGTATTTGAACATTGAAGGAATAAAAAAAAATGTCCCTGTATTATGTAAGTTGGTATTACCAGTCAAGAAAGATGCGTGCACGCCGTGTTACCTGTAATAATTCTGCTTGAAGTATCAGGCGATGTCTTTTCTCCCCTGATATCAACACTCTTTGGTAAAATATATATGCTCTGTAAAAAAGAATTTCTAAAATTTCAGACAATTAAACAGCAAAAAGATTATTCATCTATCAATTACTCAGTATACGAAAAAAAAGAAGAAATTAAGTTTATGTATACATGAGTCATGAAAATGATTTTACACTTAACAAAGTAAAGGACAATTGGCAACAGCGCTCACTTGAGTCAATTTGGCCCCGTTTTTCTTCATCAGCAGATTTTAAAAAATATTCCTAGGTAAAACTTTGATCACATAAGGTTCATTATTTGAATACATTTAAGGAATGAAGCTAATTTCAACTTATGTTATCCGATATTATAATATATCTAGGGGCAGTTTACGAAGAAAGCGTAAACTGCCCCAAGTTTTGTTATATCTGATAACATAAGTTGAAATAAGCTTCATTCCTTATAATTTAATTTCAATGTGGACAACGAGACAATATTTCCTCCGGAAAAAGGCTTCAAATTGAGCATTATTTTAAAAGAAACTCCAAGCAGAGTAATACGTTTTTGACGTAACTCATTGTGACGTAGGCAAGTTATGTTATACGAAATGGATTAAATCTTTTACCCAATCAAATGATGTGTTACAATTAAAATTAAATTATTTGTGTCTACACTATGTAATAAAGCTTCAACTTTTCTGCCCCGGTGATTCTCGGATGATTTACAGAAATTCCATTTAATTTTCGATTATTCCTAACCAAATTCATGATTTCACCCCCATGAAAGATGATTTTACTCCTCTTCTAAACAGACTTTAATCCCCCTCACCCAAGGGTCTTTACGGAAAATTTTGGTTTATACTGGCAAAGTGGTTCTGGAGAAGAAGTCAAAAATGTAAAATCTTTAGACAGACGGATGACAGACATTTGAATAGAAAAATTCATTTGAGGGTTTAGCTCATGATAATATGAGCTAAAAATGGTAAACACGTTGTTGCTATGGAAGAAAGTACATTTCAACAGAAAGATAGATTTGCATATGAAGACATGCACTTTAAACATATAAATGGGAGATAGTAATCATACATATCACATAGGCAATTGAATTTATTACTAAGTTTGAATAAATGATAATAATTTCACTCATAAAATATTTATGACTAACTCTCTCTCTCTCTCTCTCTCTCTCTCTCTCTCTCTCTCTCAAACAGAAAAGAAAATCAGCGAGAAGCATTATCTAGACTATATTAGGATTATATAAGTATCTTACAACAGCAGGAGGAACAATGGTAAAACCACACTATCTGACACTGCCCACTGCATGATTCTCTGGAATAAAGGGGACTGCTGAAGCTGAAACTTTGTATAGACTGATGTAGGCTTCTCTTGACCAAAGGGTCCACAGCTAGAAGATTGTCCCAGATTGATAACTTGCTGACTATGAAAAAACAAGGAAATTATTATTATTATATTATTATTATTAAGAATACATTTAAATGTAACTGTATGACGTTTTTTGTCAAAAAGCTTCAAAATTTTGAATTTCGATAGAGAAAAGTTTATTTCTTCTTATTTAAAAGCATACCTGCCGATAACAATGGAAATTGGAATAATAATCAGGATGAGCGTGATCAATAAAAATGCCGTGAGGAAACCGGTGTTCCTTGACTGACTCCAGCGCTTCAAAGGGGGTTTACAGGTGTCTCTTACGATGTAGTAGTTCACATAGAAGAATACAACGTCTGAGAACACACCGATCAGGGGGAGTAGAGGACAGGCCAGGGTACCAACCTGAGTAGTAAAATGCCCGATTCTTTCATTAGTATAGTCTTTTTCAATAATTATGTAAATTAATGCGAACTTTGCGAGCAGCAAAATGCAACTTTTAAAACTTTTTTTTTAGCGAAGAACTGACAAAGAATTTTAGTAACATGGTGGCTCAAGGCACCACCTGATATCTTTATGATCATTAACAGTTTCAATTACTCATGTGCCAGTTTCGAGTCAAGATAATAATGTGAATTTCTTCCAATATAGAAAGGACTTGATATTTATCCCTTGGACACAGTAAATGACGGACAGATATACATATTTACAACCTTAACAAAAACAATTTTTCTCTTCCAGTCAGGGTAAATGCAAACTTAGGACCAATTTATGCATTTATCTTCCAGATAAATCTTAATATGCTTCCATACATTACCCATATCAGTCCTTGTCGGTAAATCAGAACCAATGCTTGTCCTGAAATAACAAATTCTGACTTTTCTTGCGTCCAGAAATATCGAATGTAGTTCACTGCTAACTGTCCAAATAACTGCAACAATAAAAAAGAACTTTAACTTTATTTATATCTTAAATTATTTAAATAATTTTATCTATTGCTTTTAAAATAACTTCTAAATAATTATTTTGTAAATATGACTCGTTATAAGTTTTGCTGAATCTTTTCTTTAAAATGATTTTAATAGAAACAAGTATACAAATTTATTTATATGATATTTATAAGTAAGCTGATCGATGACCTGGCCAAAAAAAGTTTTTAGAGTATGCTTAGACTCCATGAATCTTTTATAAGGTACTCTTATTCACATTATTTCAATAAAGGAAATTTATTTTTTTAAAAAGGGAATTGACTTCTTTTATTTTTTCAATTTTTTTTTTTACAATATCCATCATAAAACACATTACATTATTAAAAATAAAATATTGTTTTCTACTTAGAAATTAAACAAATGCAATTCATTGACTAAACAAGGTAGGAAAAATCCAACACATACGTGTACAAATGTATCCATAACCACTAGCTTATATAGCTCTTGTCCTATAACTGTTCCAGTACAATCATATGTCAACTGAAAAGGATTGCTAATATGTGTTTATTTTAAGACCTTTGAAACAAAAGAAGGCAAAGTATTATTGTAAAATAATAATCTTCGTATCACACCAGGTAAATCCTTTTTATAACGGATTGTCTTTGCAAGTCATGGTTCTTCCATATATAAACTATTGATAAGGCTTACAATGTCATTTAAGACTGAAAAAGCTGTTATTATATTTCATGTCTAAATAAACTGACTGACAGTGTTAAGTACTTAAGGAAGCAAACAATTCTCCATCTTTTAAGACAATTCTTGGGATAAAACGTACCTTGGTAAGACGACTATATAGGGTCACGATGAGAGCAAAGAGATTGGCCATCCGCAGACAAAACACTCGGGCTAGAGTGATACTCAACTCCACCTTCCCACTGGAGTACTTCTCAATCAGTGGTAACTGAGGTAATTATACAATTTATAAAAAAAAACGTCACATTTTCTAGACATCTTTTTCAGTATTTAAATGTTCTTTTCTCTCTGACCAGTAGAGCTTATGCGATAGTAATGCGTCCGGCGTCTATCCGTCTGTCTGTCTGTAAACAATTTTTAAAAATGCTACTCCTCCTACAGTTTTGGTCTGATTTCAGTATAATTTTTTTTTAAGATACATAATTCTGTATATCGGTTTTTAAATTCGATGAACGGTGTTGCCATGGTTACTAAAAATAGAATTTTCTGTGAAATACTTTTAAAATGCTCTCTTGCTACAGTTTTGGTCCGATTTCAATATAACTTGGCACACAAGTAGACTACACTAAGATTCATAATTCTTTTTATCTGTTTTTGATTTCGATGAATGGTGTTGCCGTGGTTACTTAAGCTAGAAATTTCTCTGAAATACTTTTAAAATGCTTACAGTTTTGGTTAGCTGCAGATTTTATTGTTTTATATAATGTCGTTGACCATAATGCTACAGATCCCGTTATGCAAAAAGGTGCAATTTATGGTGCAATATTTTTTGCGCACTTTTGGAGAGAATTTCTCCACTTTCTAGTATCGGTCAATTAACTACTTTTCAATCCCTAATTCTAGGCACAATATTTAACTTATCTGTATATTTTATCCATCTCCCAACCCTTTATAGTCGTCTCTACAAGTGAGAAACTCGCTTGATTAGAATTATTTGTTAGATTGCTGAAAATTCACTTCCAACGAGTTTATTGCCTGCAGAGACAACTATAAATGGTCGGGAGGTGGATAAAATATTCATATTGGCAACAAAATATGTCTAGAATTAGGGAGTGGAAGGTAGTTGATTGACCAATGCAAAAAAGTGGAGAAATTCTCCCCAGAAGTGCACCTTTTTTTTGCATTACGGGATCTGTAGCGTTATGGTCAAAGACAAATATATAAAACCATAACGCTACAGATATGCAGCTAAGTTTTGGTCTGATTTCAATATAACTTGGCATACAGGTAGACAACACTAAGTCACATAATTCTTACACTGAGAAACATAGGCATCAGTTTTGTGTTTTTGAAATTGATGACTGATGTTGCCATGGTAACTAAAATTGAAAATTCTTTACAGTTTTATTAAAAGCTACTCCTACAGATGTAGTCTTATTGCAATCTTGCCACAAAAATAGACTTAATCAAGGATCATTTATCTTATTTATTGCGTTTGTAAAGTTTTAAGTCCCAACTGCTACTTTTCTCTTCCTTTTTTTTTAGTACAAACCAGTGGAGTTACAGTCTCGACAGAGACTTCTGGTTTTGGTTTTAGTTTATCTTTTTTACATTATTCGTTTACAATTTCAAAAACTTAATTCTAAAACTCATTTTTTTTTACTACTAGACTAAGTGTATATCTACTCCTGACGATAAAAAGGTATTTTATACATTGCTTTTTCTTTAAAAATTATTCTGAAAAGCATAAGGACATATACATTGCTCTGCGTCACCTTCCATCTTTTTTTCTTTAAAAAATCGATTGTCAGTGATATAAACTGTTACAGTCGGATCTCATGAGAGCTGAGTCACGCTTTCTGAAATATCAACACTCGATTACTTTCTTTAAAGATTGTCAAATTACTTGTAACAAATTTTTCAAATGTTTTAATGCATAAATACTATATATATGTACAAAATTTGGACCAATTGTGACAATTTGGTATCTTTAATTTAGTAGCATAGCAACATTTATGCCTTGTACCGACAGGAAACTAAATGGCCATTTTAGCGACCGACATTTATACATACATGTATATATGATAATCCTCAAAGATTAGTTCCGATTTCTATCGAGGTTTCCCAGTAAAACGCAATAAATTACAATTTCGTGCTGAAAAAGTCACCAATGACGGAACTGATAATATAACCTAAGGTAAACTGTGTCCTCAATTGTACTAATGATGTATAAAATATGCGTTATTAACACATTTATAGAAGTTCACATCAGTACACTAAAACTAACATGATCGTGGAGCAACAATCTGAAAATGACAACAATTTTTTCTATAATTACCAGTTCATTTACATGTTCCATTATACCAAGAAAAACGATTTACACTTTTATTTAATATGATAAAAATACAATTTTAAAAATGCTTTCTATCATTGTAAGCACCTTTTTTTTGTCGAGATACATGCTGCTACATTATGAAACTATTATTTTGTTAATTCATATGAATTAGTACATGTAAGAAAATAGTGTATGTCAACCTTAACATGTATACATCAATGCATGATCATAAACTCTTTCTTTAAATTTCAAACTCATAAATTTAAAAAATCAAATTCAGTATGAGTATTTTTTTTAAAATTATTTACTAGTATACTACTGAGCTATACATTTTTTTGTATCATTCTTAGACCTATATTAAATAAACTACATAAATGTTGGACTAGTATATTAACTGCTCAACTTTTTTTTAAAATTATAACAAGACAGCAAACATGTGCAAAATGTAAGTAAAATAAGTTTTTAAAGATATATTTCATTGTTTTAGTGGCCCTGGTATCCATGTAATTATATTAATCAGGAGTGATTATTTTTATGCAAGTATCTTAACCCGTCTCAAGAAACATCACACGTGAGATAATTTCTACAAAATTCGAAATGAATATCTCCCATTTATGCCTTCTTTTCATTATAATGAAGGGCTATAGATATATAAGCTCTTTTCTTTCAATCATTGTTGGTGATACCACCGTGACGTTATTTTACCTTGGTTATTATTGCAGGAACCAGCAAATTAACGAGACTGAATACAATAGGCGTTCCATACACTTGTATAAAATCAGTGTTACTCTCCTGTATATAAAAAAAGAAACAAACAATCACTTATTTAAATTTAAGTAACTACATGTAATATCCAATGAGTAATACTCATAACACATTATAATAGTAATAAATAATGATAAATCAATAATAAAACATAATCTAAGTTGAAGATACTTTGAGTATCGTATAGGTCTTACTTTGGAGTTGGGGGCCTGGTCTGTAAAATTCACATAAATGACAAGGAATACAATGGTAACACAGGCACCACCGATGATTAGTCTGAAAATAAAGTGGTTGTTTAGTAAACATATCAGTATCATAAATAAGAGTGGAATTGTAAACATTTCCTACTCTGCACTTTATTTTTGAAAGAGTCCAATAACAATAGGGTTTCTTATGTATATCTTGCATATTTTACAAATGCAATCAAAATGCAATCAAAATAAGAATTTATACATATAATTACATACTACAGTAATTTTTAAATAAGCTTGAGCAATGAAAAATATCAAGACGCAAAAGAAACAATCCTTTAAATACTAGTAACCGGGTACTCGTCCAAAAACTATAACTATATAGCTAGTTAGCTACTAAAAATTGTCAGATATGACAACTCTAATGAAATGCAAAACTTTATAATGTATCTAATATTTTTTTACATTGCAAAACATGAGTGTCAGTTACCTTTTGCACTTGACATTGTTATACATATTATTCTAAAAGTAAACATCTACCAGAGTATAATTATACTACTATATACTGTATACAGGGTTATTTTCGCCCCGCTTAATTTTCGCCCTCTCATACTTGCAAACAATTTTGCCCTGTTTTAAATTCGCCCAGTCACAGTTTTGTTAAAAGAAATTATATGGTATTCTTTGAATTCACCCCTTTTTAAATTCGCCCAATCAAGGTAAGGGTGAAAGGGGCGAAAATAAAACTGGGACGAAAATTTCCCTGCATACAGTACTTTTATGATATACTTACACTGTAATAAACCAAGCGAGAATTCTGAGACCAATAATTTGACTTTTGTTCGTGGAATATGCAGCATCTTTAGCTTTGGCCTCATAAATATGGTCCTGAAAAAGTATCCCCATCTACATTGTACTTTACGTCAGTAAGCAGATTATAACAAG
>NW_026925050.1:200000-251328 GCF_032062105.1 Saccostrea cuccullata
GATTTTATTCTTCCGTTCAATAATTAGTTGATACATTAGATTTTGGAAACTCCGTCGGTTCCTAAAATTCTGACCAAAATCTTAATTATATATGGATATTTTTGTTGTTTTAAAGAGCAAAACCGTTCACTTCATGATAAATCGAGAAAACATGCGTATATTGAATGATATCATGTTTGCAGTGTAACATAACTCATCAAAATATTTCCAAATCGTTTAACCATAAAAAAAGGTTTTTACAATAACAGACAACCATATATGTGCAGGTAATTTTCGAATTTATAAAAGATTCATATATATTGTATATCATTTTACACTACCTGGCCATCAATTAAGTTTCTTAGAGTAAATCCATGAGTAACATTGGCATACGGGAAAGTTATAGCCATGGGAACCACAACTAGACAAAGCCAGAAAAAAGAGAGCACCAGATTCGTCATCAAAACCCAACGGGTAAACACAAATAGAGCGCCAATACTGGAACCAAAGTTACCTGAAATGAACAGGAAAATGGGTAAAGATGGATACACTAAAACTCGAACTAAATTCATTCAGATGGATGTCAAAATGCATAAAAAAATCTCAACGAGCAAACCTTGTTTAAAAAATGTATTATAATTAATAATAAACATACTTTCAATTTCTTTGATCTTTTTTCTGAAAAATGGCTGGTCAATCTGCTTGTTTTTCCAACGCCTTTTCCATATCTTAAGTTAGTAAAAAAAAAAAAATAATTAAAATCAAATGAAAAGGTGGCAAGGTCATGCTTGCAGTTATTGTGTTAACGTTTTCAAAGATGACGATATATATGGACTGTAAAATGTATTGTTTATCTCATTTTGTTGAAAAGCTTCAACAATGTAGATTAAGGTCGGAGGATACACGTACGTGTAGTTTAAAGCAATATGAGCTGCATTTTTTGAGAATTTTATTTTGCCATTAAAATGTGCTATTATGATAGATTTGTATGTAATTCAAACCTTTATGTTCAATCAGACTAAATTGAATTATCAAATTGTTTTAGTTATTAAACTGGTTTCTTAAAAAGACTTCTGTATTTTCAAATATGTGTAGTTACTGTATTATCTAAGAAATCATTATTGTACAGGATTACAGTAATGCAATTTAGCTTTAATCATAGATTATAAAAAATTCTTCCATAGCAAATTATGAACAACTTCAACGAGGGCTGTTCGAAAATTATTGAGACATTGTGTATATTTTGCTTTCTAATGAACGTCTTTTGGTGAAAATTTGCATATACATTTGACATACACTGAGAATTAATAAAAACAAACAATATTTTATAAATATTAAATATTTTCTGTACAGTGGTATATAAATGCGTCATCAGTAGGGGTACCCGGAGCAGTCTCGATATCAGATATTGAAAATATGTAACACCAACGTCGTGAACACATAATAAGAGCGAAAATAATTCTGTTTATGTGTATAATTTTTTAGCTTTATTTCTTATTCATATTGTGCAACTTTGTTCGAATTTTCATCGGGAATACGAAGATCATTAAAAAATTAAGCGCGGTAGAGAAATCTGCTAAGAACGAAACAAATGGATTTTGACGTCAAGGGCGGAGCAGCCAGCATACCTAAAATTTTGTGTAGCGCAATGTAGAACTCTTTTCAAAACTCAACGACCTGCTAAAACAATAAAAACGAGAAAAAAATAACGTGTTAGGGTTTTTTAATTTCATTGGTATACATTTTTTTTTTACAATTAATTCAACCAGAGTAAAATCAAAAGCTCCGAACGACCATCAGATATTACGTACGGTATTAATATCGTTGAACCGCGTTGCATAAATCGGCACTGCATGATTTTAAGTCATCTTTTCCCACAAATGAAATTTTTACACTCGGTTAGCAATAGCATACATTTTTTAAGGAATAGTTTAAGAAAAGAGACTGTTTGATTTTTGTACTGTTATATGTAATTACAAAAAAGGAAAAGTATTAAACGCTTCTCGATCATTTTACATGCGAAACCCTCTCCGGGTGACGTGACGTTAAATGACGTAGCGATGCTGCTCCGGGTCGATAGACATAAGCATGTTTATCATTCCACCGAAACTTTTCTTATTATCATAGGAATTCGAAATTTTGCACAAGTGTTTTATTCGTTCTATATAAAATGTTGATGAATTTTCATGAAATTATCTCCGTCCTCTATTGAGTAAATGTAATTGTCTCAATAATTTCCGAACAGCCCTCGTATATTGGTGAATATTGGCACGAGTTGGCTGTTCAAATGCACGAGCTTGCGAGTGCATTTGAACAGCCAACGAGTGCCAATATTCACCAATATAAGATCAATAACTCCTTTATTGTATAGCTAAAACATTTCCACATAATTTATAATAATTATTCCAACTAAAAAAACTCAAATTCATGATTTTTTTAGTATCGGTATTCAAATTAACGTCTGTCATGTAAGCGTTCAATATTGCATCATTCCATGACCCTACTGAGCGATATGATTTGTTTACTTAGCTTTTAATGGGTCTAATACGTACTAAATTTGCAGTAAATAATTTCATTTTTGTGTAAAAACAAACAGATCTTACCTTGATGTCACTTCATTTCTTTCTTTTTTTTTTTTTTGTCTCTGAGAATTTGACCAGACGACATTTTTTGTTTACAACGGGGCGTTCGATATTGAACGCTCGTATTCGGAATTTTTCGAGCATACTCGTATCCGTAACGCAAACTCAGCGCTCAATAAAACGTCAAGATATTAAAAGCTAAAATTCTCTGGACTTTTGCTAGTATTTCATTAGAGACTATTTATTAGCTATATAATAAATAATCTTTTTCTCTGCTTCTGAAATAGTTAATAATTACAAATCTGCAATAAAATATTTAGACATCGAATTCATAGTTTATATTGCTGTACACGATTTGTTCACATGACCATGGATGGACAGATTTTAATAACGAAATATTCACATTTTAGAATATATTTCCTTACGATTCTTTGTAATTTAGAATCAGTTTATGTGCTAGTGAACTGCCGACATATATATGAGTAAGAATATTTCCGTTGTAATGTGATTGAAGCAAAAAAAATGGAGCAAACATTTTTTTCTCTCTCTCTCAAAATAAAAGGATCATTGAATAATAAAAAAAAAATGTAGCAAGGCAAAAAAAAATAATAATAATGTAAATACAGTGTAAGAAGTGAATTTTATATTTTGGAATTAATGAGGTACATGAACTACGACGCTTCACTTCTGCGTGTCCCAGAAAATAAAATTCATTCGTTAAGTTGTCAACGTAGGAAAACGTTACATTCTAAAATTTATATAAAGATATTAACCTTATAAACTATGGTAGAATTCAATCGCTTAGAATGTTATTGTTATCATAATAAAGTATTCTTTACCTTGAAATCGTGAACGAGAAGTCTAAAGAATCCCAGCTTTGCTCTGACGTTGTTCTTTTTAGATGCATTGTCGACTTCACTGAAACAATTCAAACAAACAAATCTTATTCAAACTCTCTCTCTCTCTCTCTCTCTCTCTCTCTCTCTCTCTCTCTTATATTCAAAATCTACATGTAATTGCATTTAAATAAAGTTAGACAAGATGTGTTTGTGAAACACTGATGCCCACGTATGGCAACTTTTAAATATGAGGGTTGAAGTTTCTCTACTTTCAGTTAACTTCAATTTAATCTTCGATTACGGGGACATGAAAAGAACACTTTACTCTTTTTCTCCGGAATGCAGTATTTCTTCGAGGTACATGTCTTCAATAACCTCTCCTTCTGGTGACTGGGGCTTTATTAATTGTCCTTGGCCCCTAAGTAACGAAATACTCGAGGGTTTTGCTGGCTGACCCTTTAACAGAGTGTTAGACACAATCTGGGCCATAGACGATCTCTTTCTAGCTATCCCCTTGAAAAAATGTATACATGTATAGCATATAACAGAATGATCGAACTAAATGTATAATCTACATGCAACTGCAGTTTAAACTTTCGGTTAAATCAATAAATAAAAACTTAATCAATATATTTAGGTTCATAATATATAGCAATATTTCGTATTCAAAATATGTTGTAGATCTAAAGTACAATGCACATGTGTATTGCATATAGTCAAGTGTACTGCATATAGTCAAGTGTACACTGCATGATTTTAAAGTTAAGTCATAAGATATACATATTATTATTTGTTTTATTGGAGAATAAATTGAACTTGTCTTTTTTAACTTACCCCAAAGCTAGTTCTTGAGTGATAATTGTGCATCTTGAAGATTTGCTGTCGTCTTAGACTCGCGACTAATTCAGGACAGTTTGTGTATATTGTTCACTGTACATGTATAACTGTAGTGTATGTGGCTCATACTAGAGCAAAACCATATTGAAGATATTTTCAATTCTGGTTCTTCTAAGCAAAGAAAATACAGCATGTACAACTATCAGTCTGTATCTAAAATTAATGCAAAAGAAAATATGTATTGTTGTTATGTATATTTTACACGATTTAACTTTTTTTGTGAATATGGGTTAAAAAATATCTTACTTTGGCGAAGTGTGAAGTTGTCTCCCCTTCCCAAAATGTATCATGCTTTATAATCAGACCTCTGTATAGAAAATATGAAGTATTTGATGTTGAATTGGCCTAAACTGTTATAATTCTTTGACAATCTTTACCATTCTCTACGATTTACATGTATTATGGTCATTAAATATTCAATCGACGCGTCGTCTGCAAAGATATCATTCAAATCAACCGTTCATTCTGAAGCAGTGCGTGAAAAATCACGTCAGTGCAAACATTTAAGTTTAAATTTCAAAATACCTATCAAAACTGAAATAAATAATGTTAGTGTGAACACGGTAAAAAAAAAAAAACACCAAACAAACAAACAAACAACTTACAGTTTTTAAAAACATCGGGTTCGATATCATTTAAAATGTCACCAATTTGGAACTCTTTTGGAATGTTTTATTGACAACCGACGTTTCGACGAGCGAGAGCGGTTTGGGTAGTTTTTCGGCTGTATTGAATCCTTTACAATCTTTTTATTCTGTAATCGGTAACATTATCTGTAGTGCAGTAACAAGATTATAAGAAATGGCCTCACTTGGAAGAGGGAAAGCAAGAACGAAGCAAGCCACGAAGCAAGAGATAGCTGGAAAAGTACGTGTTCCTTATCTAGTTTACTGTACTTAGTACATGCATGTCTGATTGTATTGTATAGACCCTTTAACTATTGAACAGAATACAGGTTGAACATCGTAGTCCATGGTCATGATTATTATTTTAATTAAGAATATCTATGCCTACTCTCTTTTCAAGTAAACAGATACATGTAAAATCTTCACAAAATCAAATCTGACTTTTTTTTTATACATTTCTAGCCAAGAAATGATTTCATTTTTAATACAATAACTCTTTACTGTATAAAGTATGTACACTGCAGAACGACTTTACTTTACCGCTCCCCAGAAAAACTTCAAATATTAGATTTTAAAGCCAGAAAAATCGCTAAAATGTAGTGTCGCCGAAGGCGACTTCAGTATATACAAGATCGCATGAGCGTGAGCGATCGAAAAAAAAATTAGATACGAGGTTTTTCGGCCTTTTGTCATTTAGTGCCTTCGTGTCATTTCTTTCGGACTTAGCCATTTTTCCATGTAAACAAACAAACGTCTTTGAAGCTGAATTATGATCTTGGAAAAATAACAGAAACAACAGTTACTGAATTTTTTAACTTATCTAAAAGATCGAGTCACTAACCCATGTAACCCTAATCAATCGGATGGTATGCAAGGATTAAGACGTTTAGACAAAATCTCCAGGGCAGATGCTAAACTTACCGTAATCGGTCGAATAATGTGCGAGGACTAACCCTAATTTCTCTGATGGATGCGAGACTAACCCTAATCAGTTGAATACTGGTGCAAGTACTAACCTTAATCTCTCAGGTGGGTGCAAGAATAACCCTAATCAGTCGAATAGTGTGCAAATTTAACCCATTTCAGTTGAGTGACGTAGTTGTTATGTCGTAGTCTAATGAGCGCGAGAATCTTGCGGATCTGGGGACCGATAAAGTAAAGTCTACCCTACACTGCTTTTGATTCATATTTAACAGTTAAGTGACAAATGATTTTGAAGATTTGTAGTGGATAATTGCTGTTTGCCAGCAAATCTTTGGGAAATGGAATTATGTAGTCAAAACATGAATATGTTGTCTTTTATTTTCAACTTTATAGACTTGTATGTTTTTTCCTCATTATTTTGTTTAGCACATTAATACCAAGTTTACTTTTATATTATCCAGTAAATTTTGGCAATTGATATGATAAATGTCCAAGAGGTATATGACTGCATTCAGTAATTCTGCTTTTATTGCTGTACATAAGATGATCAGCTCTTAAATTGAAATAATAAAATCTCATTTTGAAATCTTTTCATTTAATACAGAAAGCTTTAAAATCTAATATTTGAAGTTTGAAACTTTTAAGAAAAAATGGTTTTTAGCTCACCTCAACGAAGTTGAGGGGAGCTTATGTGATAGTCGGCGTCCCGGGTTAAGGTTAAGTTTTTTGGAGCAGTTTTCTTTTTAAGTGCTTCTATGTCCTATATTGATTAGAAATGCATGGAAGATGTTTCTAATGTGTTTCATTGTACCAGTCAAAGTTTCAGATGCTGCAATTTCAGCAAAGGAATGACCAGGTTAATGTTTTTGGTGCAGGTTAACATTTTTGGTGCAGTTTTTGGTGTAGGTCTCATTTCGGAGTAACTATAAGCCCTATGTTGACCAAACTTACATGGATGGTACATCTTAGGATGCATACTACCAGACTTGCTTCGGATGCTGAATCTGACCTACATTTTCCGGTTGAGTGAACAGGTTAAAGTTTTTTGTGCAGGTTTCATTTCGAAGATACTATGAGCCCTATAACGACCAAACTTGCATGGATGGTACATCTTAGGATGCATTCTACGAGACTTGCTTCGGATGCTGAATCTGACCTACATTTTCCGGTTGAGTGAACAGGTTAAAGTTTTTTGTGCAGGTTTCATTTCGAAGATACTATGAGCCCTATAATGACCAAACTTGCATGGATGGTACATCTTAGGATGCATTCTACGAGACTTGCTTCGGATGCTGAATCTGACCTACATTTTCCGGTTGAGTGAACAGGTTAAAGTTTTTGATGCAGGTTTCATTTCCAAGTTACTATGAGACATATAATGACCAAACTTGCATGGATGGTACATCTTAGGATGCATACTACCAGTCTTGCTTCGGATGCTGAATCTGACCTACATTTTCCGGTTGAGTGAACAGGTTAAAGTTTTTGGTGCAGGTTTCATTTCCAAGTTACTATGAGACATATAATGACCAAACTTGCATGGATGGTACATCTTAGGATGCATATTACAAGACTTGCTTCGGATGCTGAATCTGACCTACATTTTCCGGTTGAGTGAACTGGTTAAAATTTTTGGTGCAGGTTCATTTCCAAGGTACTAAGAACCCTATAATGACTAAACTTGCCTGGATGGTACATCTTAGGATGCATACTACCAGACTTGCTTCGGATGCTGAATCTGACCTACATTTTCTGGATGAGTAAACAGGTTAAAGTTTATGGTGCAGGATTCATTTCCAAGTAACTTTGAGCCCTGTAATGACCAAACTTGCATGGATGGTACATCTAAGGGTGCATTCTACTAGGCTGGCTTCAGAAGCTGAATTTGACCTACATCTTCCGGATGAGTGAAAATGTTAGTTTTTTATACAGGTTTCATTTCCAAGTAACTTTGAGCTCTATGTTGAACAAACTTGCATGGATGATACATCTTAGGATGCACACTAATGGACTTGCTTCAGATGCTGAATTCGACATACATTTTCCAGATAATAGAGTAAAAGTTATGGGTGCAGGTCTATCACCAAGAAACTATAAGGCTAATATAAACCAAAGTTGCACAAATGATGCATCAAGGGATGAAAACTCTCAATCTTGCTTCAGATGCTGGATTTTAATTACATTTTCATGATGAAGAACTAGTTTTAAGTTTTTAATATATAGGTTATTTCAAAGTATCAAAATTGCATAAATTTTGCATTTTTGGATGTACACTTTTTGTTGGTTAATTGTGTGACTTAATTTGCCTTACTAAAAGACAACATTCGTTGAGGTGAGCTCTGTAATCTCTGATTACCTATGTTTTTTTATAATATAGGTTCAGGAGATCCAGCTGAGACAGAAGAACTGGATGGAGCAGAGGGAAGCAGCGTTAAAACAAAAACCAGCATCTGCTACAAAACCAGGATCAGGTGAGATAAGGGAGATAAACACAACATTAAGATCATAAATTATGTAAAGTTTTCATTATAACTGATATATGCATTAAATCAAATCATGCTGTTCTATGTACCAGTAAATAAATTTTTGTCACATGGCTAAATTGCTCATTGACTCATTATTAAGAAATGCTTGTTTAATCATGTGATTATTTGTATTTCTATAAATGGAAGAAACTTTTCCTTTATTTATTTTAATTATTGATTACTGTTAGTGTAAGTGATAGATATATCATCTACATGTAGATGATTTAAAGTCAATTTTTTGTATTTCAATTTTTTTTTCAACAGGAGCAAAGAAAACAGTTAAAACTGATGCACCCACCAAAGAAAATACACCCTCCCTGACAGAAAAAGTAGGATCCTCTTCCAACAATCAAATACATAAAGAGAGGTTTAAGTCTTGGCTGGCCAGCAGGGAGAAAAAGGAAGAGGAGGATCTAAGAGAACGAGGAGAGGACCTAAGAGAGGAGGGTGTGGATATACTTAGAGTCTCCAGTGCGAGGACACCTGGGTTTGCCAGTCCAGAACCAGGATTGGAGGAAACATCAGGGAATTATAAAGGTACTAACACATCAATACTAAAGTACAGGTAAAAGACATCAGGAAATGATAAAAGGTACTACATGTAACATATGAATACTGAAGTACAGGTAAAGTGAACTGCAGTTATTTTTGTTTAGATACGATGAAAATTCATATATATAGTAAAATTCTTATTTTTAAATATATATTAACAGATAGACTTGCCTTCATTCAAAGTAGCAGTAATCTATTTAGAAATATGAGAATTAAATGTGTCATTATCAAATTATTGGGTTGTGCATCTTGAGGGGAAATACATCAATACGTACATGTATCAAGATATACTGTGATACATTTAGATTTTTACATTTTTTGGTTTCTTGATTTATAAAGGGAGCAAAAATTTGATGTATACTTTTTATTTGAAAGATTTTTATAATTATTTAAATAGTCTATTGGAGTTTTTCGAGGATATTATTTATTTGTTTTTAAGACTACCAGCAATCTATGATCATGAGTCAGATGATGTCTGCCGAGGACTTTGATGCTAAGGCAGACAATATTCTGTCTCGTGTAAAATATGGATTGGACCAGTGGAGCGGATCAGGAGACAATCACAATACAGGGACCTCGGACCTATCTAGTCATTACTGTCCAGTCTGTAGAAATATAATGGTAATTTAGTATATGTGTACATAAAGTAAGTTCACAGTGTTGCATTTTTTAAAAAGAAAAAAATTCTAAAAATGGATGAAATAATTTAACTTATTTACATTGGAAGTAGACTTAATTTTCTGAGTTTTATATATATTGGTACTTAAAGAAGTGTAAGAAAAATGGATCTAATTATTCTAGTTTATTCTGAGAATTCTGTATAATTTTTTTTTTCAGAAGGGAGACCAGCATTGTCCCCTGATCTATGTTCCCTGTGGTCACAATACTTGTGTTTCCTGTTCCAAAAGGAGACAAATCTGTCCTTGTTGTGGTTCTCAGGCCTCCTCTAAAACAAGGAACATCATGCTCATGCAAATAATAGAGGTAAAGGGCGGAGTCTTGTTAGATTATTGTGATTAATTATGTTGGAGAAATTGGGATGTGATAAGAATCTTCAGAAATATGTCACGAATATAAAACAAATATAGATATGTAGAATTCATTTTAAAAAAGGCTTTGATTCATGAACATTGATAGATTATTGTCATTTGGTCTGTAAGTTTAGATAATACTGTATAAGTACCTTTTTTTCCTTCTGGGTTAAAGCTGAGGAATCCCTGTTGTTTTCTTCATTTACAAAATTCCTTAGATTACCACTAAATGCCTGAAATGCAGTTGACCTATACTGGAACAGATTTCACAGAAACTCAATTACAACATGCATGACATAAAAAAGTACCACACAGAAAGTTATAGATCTGCAGTATTTTGCAGATACTTTTGTAGTCATTATGATCATACTTACTGTCAAAACTAAATAAATGTACTGAAGACCAGCCTAACTGATAGCTGAGTTTGTCATGTACATGTATTGATAGCATATAAAACAGTCATGATGTTTATTGAATTATTCTTCAAGTTATGTTGAATGTATGTACCTGTACATTTAATAATAATATACTTTCCCAGTGGAATTCAGTTATCACTTGAAGGTTCTACTTATTTTTCAGGAATATCACAAAAACAAGCAAAAACTCAAAGAGGAACAAAATGGCAACTTCGATAGCAATGCCAATAGTTCACATAACATTGAAACAGCTCCCAGAAGAAAAAGTATGTAGACTTTTGTTTAAATTTTTCAAAATTTAAATATAAAGTGAAAATACGGTATAGCAGGTTATTTTGTCGTGGTGCTAATTTTGACTTATTTTGGCATTTTGACGGAAGACAGCTAAAGCTTAAATCGCTAAATATACAGCACTGGTCTTAGTGTTCATTTGCAAAGAGCTTAAACCCTGTGTACGCTAAAATAAATTACGCCAAAATTATTAGTATACCTTTGAAGTTTGAGCAGGCCAAATGCCAAATTTTTCACCCGCCAAGAAAACCCACTATATGGTTGGTAACCCTTAAATTTTGATCATTTATAAAAGATGGGCATCTTGCTTAATTCAAATAACCTAAATATTATCCGTTTAAACTCGTAATTTCAAACATACATGTACAAGGAGGAATCAACAAAACAAAGTACAGAGAAGAATATGAAAATCTGAAAATGAGACAAGAAGTTCTTAAAGTAGAAATCAAAGATATACAAGGTCAAATAAACTCTTATGTGAAGGAAATTTCAGCTGGAGAAAAACAGGTGTCAAGTGTTAAGAGGGAAGAGGAAAAGGTTATAGGTCAGATACAAGCTATGCAGGAAAAGCTCAGAGCCTTGGAACAGCACAGGGCTCAATATGAGACAGATTGTGAGTGCACTCGACAAGCTCAGAAAGAGGCCCGGGAGAAGCTACATCAAACTCAGGACATTTTATTGACAATTGAAATACAGATGGAAAAAGTGAGTCTTCTGATAAAAAATTAATCACTAAATTTATCAATTAATCAATGATCAACATGTTCAAACTTATCAATAATTCAAGTTTTTTTTTTTTTGTTTATAAACACATCGAAATTGAAATTCTTAAAAAATATTCAGAATACTGATGGAAAAGATATATTGTTTTTTACAGAAGATAGCAAATAAGTGTCAAAATATTTTTTGAAATCTAAAGATTTCTTGTCATAAATATATTTGGATATGCTGATGTAATAAAGGTTAATATCTTATACTTTTGTTTACAGCAGTTTTCAAAACATAAATTTGTGAACAACATGAATTTCAATATACACATATTTCTAATAACATCACATTCATCAAACAGAGTTAAAAAGTCTGTATTTCAAATTTACCTAGAATAAAGTTAATAAATATTAAATTGTGAGAGACAAAGGATATTTATTATATTATTTTTGTATTTCAGGCAAGATTATTGGCAGAGCAGTAAACTGAAAATGGAGGATTACATGTGAATTTGAAAGTAATCAGTTTCTTCAGATTTATGTATAGTTTTGACAGTCCTGTTGTACCCTAAAGATTATTGTATCAAACGAAAACATACAGCTCCAGCTGTAATTCTTAGTAAAAATCTCTGTAAAAAGGGCATCTACTCCCTCCATTTTCATTATACAATGTAGACAAGAATGTAGACCAACATCTTTGAATGAAAATGAAGAAGAGATTCACAACTGGATACAGATGAATTTTCAATTTGGTCTGCATCTAAAGTTGTAAACTCATATTGTGAGAATGTATAAGTACATGTACAAGCCATTTATAAATCAGCCAGAAATAATACCTTTGTTATTCTCATGATGTGTTGTTATTGTTTTTAGATCTATTTTTATTTATTCATTTCATCTATTAATTTCAGTGAATGATTCTTAAAAGGTAAAAATAGCGATATATATTTTTGTTTGACAAACTTCTCCTCAGATGAAAAGTAATTTAAATTGAAGAGAATTCTTTAATTGACTTTTCGTATATTCCACATAATGTCACGCAGAAATAATAAGATTGTATACTTTATAGCTTTATTTATTACGAAATGCAAGTACACTGTATGTACAGTGTACCAAAATATTTTTTTAATCATTAAATTTGCCTAAATTGTTTAAAAGCAAGTTAATGTAGAAAAATTTCTTTGATTGGATATGCAAAAAGTATTAATTAAGAACCTTCAAGTGGTCTAGTTTCAATTCTTTCTAAGATTGGCCCATAAAAGATTTAAGACACCTGAAGTTACATTTTACATGATTTGTATTTTTAAGGTATTTTCAAATATCAAAAAGGAATTCCTTATTTAAAAATGTTTGAAATGGAAAAGGATTTTTTTTTATGAAAGAAATGATCATATTTGGATATCAGAACATTAATTTTTGTTTTACAGACATGTAAGATTTAATGTATAATTCTGATATCAGATAAAATTCTTCATGTTATCTTTTCCTATCATAAACTCAAGTTTTGATATCAGAAAATGCTAAGTTTAAATTCGATCAAATAATTATTCTGTGAAAAAAAAATTAACGAGCTATATCCAATTCCCTTATTAAATGATAATAATAATAATAAAAAAAAACAAAAACATAAAAGTTAAAACCCTTGCACATGGATGTTGTTATTTTCGTCCAAAGATAGTTAAAACTACTTTGGCAAATGGAGCAAGAAATATACCAATATATAAAACAAACATGTAGCTAAGATTTTTTTAAAATTGAAAATAATGCAAAATAATCTACAGTCATTTTCAGTATAAGCACACATATTAGCTGCCAAAGGTAAAAAAAAAAAAAAGACAACATTATTTAATGGTATTTAGCGCACTATATGCAACTTTGAACAAAAATATGAACTTCATTGAAAAAAACAAAACCTTTTGAGTTGAATTTTCTTTCCTATTTTTTGTTTTAGTATAAAATTACTATTTCTACATTTAGTACCTTTAGTTTTATCAGCAAGAAAGAAAGATATTTCCCGCTTAATTAATGGATAGCCAATTCGTTATAATACCTGGCATCAAGAATACAGGTGAATTTCTGATATCAGAATAAGTTTTTATCTTTTTTTTTACATTAAAATATTTCTTCAGATATAAGTTGATATATTTAGTTATTAAAAAATAAACATTTATTTTTTTTAAACCAGAAGTTCTGACTTCAGAAAATAGCTGTACTTTTTCTGATTAAATATTTTTGCTATGAAAAAAAAACTTTCTCGAATTTAAGAAGGCCCTAATTTTTAATGGCGCCTTCAAATAAAGTGTTATTTACAATTATTTATGAAGAAGTATACTGGTAATTATAATAATTTATATTTTTCTTTTTAAGTAGTACATTTCCCCTCCAAACAAAACACGTTTTATAATATATACATATATATAAGGTTTGATTGAAAATAATTAATTCTGCTTCAGTTACAATGGTAACTGTCATTATAATAATTTATGATTCCAGTAATAAATAGACATTAACTGTTAACACGATGCTTTACATTCCCTCGGTCATGAAGACGTACTTAATTGTCGTCAAGATGAATACATTATACATATATAAAGTAAACAATGATCATGTCAGTTAAAAGTAAGACGTCACCTGAAGCTGTGGTTTTAACAACTAAGAATCTAATAAGGACACATATTTCACTGAATATGATGTCAAAAAGTTAAAAGTATTTATGGCGTTTTAATTTCACGGTCCGAAGGTTTGAAAGTTCCAAAATGGAATCTCTGTGGTTGTCGTCGAGGGAGGTTTATTCCCAAAATTCGAGACGCTCTGTTTTGGTCCAGTTCCTGGCACATTGACCGCCAACCGGTAATTTGAGGGACCAAGCACTACATCTAAAGGTGACTGGTCCTGCAGCTTGCCACTTCCGGCCATGTCATTGGGTCCCTTGCACCAGTTAAATGGACACATTTTACACTCGCCCCTTAATGATGATACCGAGAGCGTCTCTATACAACTAGGCTGCACTTTGCTGAAGTCCGGACAACTAGAAGGGTCTATCCAAGAACAATACGGTAACTCTTCCACAGGTTTAGGGGTTCCTTCTGATTTTACGACAACCGTAACCTCGGAATTAGATAATGGATTTTCGGTGACTTTCTTTTGAATCGGAACTGATTTTGTTGGAATAATATGAGATTTACCATGCTTTGGTACTTTTTGTCCAACGAGAGTGATTTCTAGCTCGTTACCTTTCACTTTCTGTGTCGTACTTTGAGGTGGCATGTGCCATTTTGACGATATTTGACTATTTCTTGGTATCAATTTTGTAAACTGAATATTCTTTGTTGGACTTCTGTCTTTAAAGGCTCTATTTTGTAATGATAGGGTTTTATCATCATGCATGGAGAGTTTGCTGTTGCCTCCTATTTTTGGGGGTAATTGCATCCAGGTTGACTGAACTACTGGGGAAGTTTTGGTCCTAACAGTTTGTTTTGTGGGAATCACTTGATCTCGGATTCTAGGCCTTCGTGTAACTTGTTTGAAATTCTTGAAAGGTTTGGTTTTTATAGCATTTGGTAGTTCAATTCTGCTTTGAATTGTCTTTTCTTTGGGACGTTCAACCGCCCTATTTAAAAGTTGTATTCCAGAAAATGAAACCGGTGAACTTCCAAAGTTTGTCCTTGAAACTTTTTTGAAATTGAATTCGGGTAATAAAGCCGATCTTGCCTCAGCTGCAATAAATTCAAATGAATTTAAAATTTGTACATACAAGTCAAAGTTCCAGTTCCTGCCTGTTATAGAACATATGCTACATGAAGCTACATTTTGTATTGCTAGTATATTAATTGTATGATTCGTCTAGAAATTTTTGTCAACAATTGTGTACAGCGTACATTAAGAGACAATTGAATGACGTATGGAATTCTTCATAGGTTGAAAAAAATGGGGGGAAAACATGTACGTTTCTAAGATTCAAAAACAGTTGTAAGCGGTGTTAATTCTGCCTGTGAAATTATATTTCATCAATAACTTTATAAAAATCTGGACCTTTATGTATATGTGGGGGGAAAATTTAACTTGTTTTTCTAAAGTTTTGACCTACCGAAAAAATAATTTACCTCTCTACTGCTGTTTATTTATTTAGATAACAAATGATAAAGCTTTTCATAGGCCTACTAAACATGAATAAGCTCCACTCCTGTTACAAACCACTGATTGATAAAAACAAATCAAAAATTAAAAATGAAACAGTTTAAATATCCTGAAAAATTGGGAAAAAAAATTACACAATGGCTAAAAAAAAAGTTTGGGTCGGGTGCATTTTCAGTGGGTCGGTAGGCAACTGCAAACAAATTTTTACTTTAGGCCTTATCTTAAAATATCTGCTATATGATATTTCCTTATAAATTGAATCTGAAATTGGTCAGTTTGAATAATTGGTTTCTTATTTGTTTCATACACGTGTATCAAAAAAAAAAAAATCTAGATCAAAAGTTTATCTTACATCGTATAGCTTACCTCTATAAAAGAACGTCCAGTACACTATTACGATATATCCAAATCTCATTTTTGAAACGAAAAAATAACAAACCGTGCTTCCATTTGTAACATTAACAAGTGTTTTTGTGTAGATCTTACATGTAGATAAGTTATTTGTTTCGTGATGTTTATAAGAATATTTTCACTTTATTACAATGTAGCACAGCCCCAGGCTAAAGAAATGAAAGATGCATGATTTATAGACCTGAGAAGTTAGAAGAATTAAGGTTGATAAATTAGACATATCTGGGCGTTTAAATACGTTAAATACGATTTGAAGGACATGAGTAGCATGTACTAAATGAGAATGGTGAACAGTTATGAAGAAGAGAAATTCAATTTATATAATTTGTTAATAAGATAATTGTGTTCTCTTTGAATAGAGAGATTCCTTGTAACAACAGGGATATTCAAAGTATTTATTATTATTAAAACTTTCTACTTTGGATTAATTATCCTTGTCCATCAGTCTATCTGTCACTTGTTCTTTTTCTTGTAATGTCTCTTACCATTTAACAAAACACCGATTAATGTTTTGGAATTCTCAGATTGATACACGTAGGTGGTTCATTTAGATCTATATGAAATAGTCTCAACATTTTTTTTATTTTAGGGATCCGAATGGGAGCTGAAAACATTTTTTCCCTAAAAGGCCTGGCCTCAGGATCATGAAACAGACTTGGACTGAAGTTAATTTTTAAATAGCTCGTAAATTGTTTACTGATTATTGAATTAATCTCTTAATTTGCAAATAACAACACCTTTGGAAAACAATGTGGGGAAATATTTTGATTAGGGTTTTATCATTGCTTGACTTTTACAATATTTAAATGCAATGTAAAGATTTTGACTTATGCTTAAGATGTTTCATGATCCCAAGGCCTGGTCCCAGACACTTCTCTCACACTTTATACGGTGGCAAATAATCTTCTGCAGGTTGATTAATGACGTCTTGTAAATTTGAGGCTTTCTTTTTTTATTTTCACCATAGGAGCCAGACTGGGGTTGAAAAAGACGTACGTTTGACCTATTTCCAAATCTCACAGTACATTTTACCCATTAGCCAATTCAATTCATATTTCTCAGGAAGTCGAATCGGGGTTCGAAAAACAAAGCTTTTTTTTAAGAAAGAAAAATAATATTTACTTGGTTTACTGAAGTCCATTTATACACACAGTACTTTTCCATTATTTTGCAAAATGATTTCAGGTGTTCTGCAGATGTGGAAAAAAGCTTTTGAAATTTAAATTGTCACATTTAAGGCTGAATGAGTGTCGAAAATTTTTATTCTAATTTTCTAATTAAATTATAATATTGGCTGATATTTTCTATTTATTCTCTGAAGAAAACAGGTGTCCTGCAGATTTGCAATGAGCTTTTGAAAAAAACTTTCACCTATGGGACCGAATGGAAGTCAAAATTAAATTGATGCTCTAAATTGTGCTTTTTTTTTCTCTCTAAAAAAAACATTTCTGAAACCCGCTTTATCAAATCAGAACAAATTTCTAAACATTTATTTTGTTTCAGATTCGAGGTCATCAAAAAATAAGACACTCCTCAGATTTCGGCGTGGTTGGTACTAATTCCTGCAATTTTAATCGTTTTGTTTAACATTTAACCTTGAATTGAATTTAAAAAATTCATAACTTAATGGAAACATGATGCGATAATTTTTCGTAGTCTATAAATTACTAATGATTTGATATTTGCTGTCGAATGTATCCCCACTGCAAGGATTAAAATATCAGTTAAGCAATTAATATTACAGAGCGGCAGCATACCTCAAATTCAGTATTGATGCTTTGATGAAAGATATTTCCTCTCGAGTTTCCAATTCAAAATGCTGTTTATTTTTTTTTTTTTTGTTTTATCCACCCTTTTTGATAACAGAGAGCAGTTTAGAGCATTTGTACATTTGTTTTTAATCTTTTGGTGTTTTACGGGGGTCTTTATGTAATACATGTACAGCACACTGTACCTTGTGAAAGATTACAGGGTTTGAATTCTTATTGGGGTCAGATTGTGAAATATTCTGCCTAGTAAGATAGATAATTTATTGAGATTCATTTTTCTGACCCTAATTTGTTAATTTAAGCTGTGTTTTGCTTCTTTCGTCCTTTAACTTTAATTAATTACATATTTAACTTCTACAGGATGTTATTTGTTTTTTCTTGGTTTCAACAAAAACATTCTCAGTCGTTTGACAGGAGAACTAAGGAACTTACACGGAGGCTTGGAAGTGGTGGAGATAAAACCAAGTTGTTGCAGACGAGTAAATGATGTTTCGGAGGTTCATGTTTGCTCTGCTCCTATTTTGTATTGTTTTATGGACTTTGATATTGAATACTGTTCGTTATCTCCATATCCTTCTTGTGACGTCACAAGTTTTCGGACATACTTGGAGGCTTAAAATCAAATGTTTCCTATGTGTTTTATGTGAAAGACTAAAATAGTCATATCAAAACTAAAACATTAAAACCCTTTAAAATAAACTAAAAACGATTGTCGCCAGTTCTACTCACTCTACTTTTGGTGCAAAGGCTTAGTTGAGGTTTAATCATCCACTGCAAAATCAAACCCCTTCTCTCGTTACTGCTCTAAATCGAATAACAGATTTTAATAGGCCATAAAGCACACTGAATAAGATATTTTCATAATAATACATTTTAATATGAACATAATACACATGTACTAGTATTTTGAGTGTTAATTAACAGACATTTCCTAAAACCATCGAACGGGAAGAAAATACATTTGAATAACGTTCTCATGCTAAGTAATTTCAGTCTAATTACAAGGAAATTCAAGGTTTGGAGAGGCAAAAGCATCAAGTTTTTGGTTTATTTTGTTATTGTTTCAGCAAATATACAGTACATTTGTTTAAGTAGATATATATAAACAATGATATATTTTATTCAGAGTTTTTCCTAAATATAAAATAAGATTTTTTTATCGTTTGATTTTAGAGCAGGTTTGAGAGAGGGAACTATCACGAGCGTCAGAAAGAAACTTCTTAATATTTCACAAGGAGCACATGACGACTCTGACCGGTCGTCAGTGGATGCTTCCTCCTTCATGGCACCTGATCCCGCCTCTGTTATTTTATAGGTTCCCGTTTCCTCTGCCCCTGCTTTGTATTGTTAAATAGACTGTAGAGCTTGGATATTGATCGCTATCTTCATATATTTCATTCGTATATTTTCTAGTTTTAAATACTGTATATTCAAAATATTGAGTACTCATAAAGGACTCTGCAAACGCTCTGTAAACAGAATTAGCAGTCAACATTATTAAAATTTTATTTGAAAAATATAAATTTAAGTGTCATAAATCAATGCAATGATAAAATATTAAGCATGGCGCTATTTTTTTTTAACAAGAAATCTGAAAAAAGACATCTCGAAGTGGTTCGAGCTAAAATAGAAAAAAATTATGTAGATTCCAATATCTGATTTGATTTGCAACGACAATGCATAGAATAAGATGTGTGATTTTTTGATTTAAAAAAAACTCACAGCAAAGTGCCTTTGGATTTTTTTATGTTTATAAACTAGATAAAAATGAAAAAAAAGCCTTGGAAAAGGATTAAGAATTGTGATATTAGTAAAGACTTTCTATTCATATGGACAGAATGATAATTTCATGTTAAGGAGGCTGAGGGGTCAAAAAATTAACCAAAAATTAACCATCAGATTTAACTTATTTTTTTTAGATACGGTATCTTAAGCTGTCAACTATCATTTGGCAAAGAAAGAATTCATACATTTAAGTTTTAAAATTTGATAATTTTGATATATCTTTATATGGAGCTCTTCTTTTAAAGGAGATCGAAATAGTCTGAAAATGGCTGCCACCCCCAAGCCTCTTTAATTGTAAATCTGTTTCAAGACATCGTCGGTGACCGACGATTCTCTCTTGTAGAATCAAAACTGTGGTTTGCAATGATGGTTTTCAGATTACTTATGTGATCCATTGCACTTTGCAGAATCCAATACAGTTTGATTTAAATATTTTCAGATAAATATATTTTATTAAAACAGTAAATTTTTTTTTTAAAAATATGCCTATTGAAAAAGCTGTTTAAATATTAAAAACAGAAAAAAATATAAATCACATTTAAATTATACATTTTTTGATAGTTGGTACTTTGTATTTATCATACTAATTATATTGCACTTAAGAACACATTCAAAAATTTCATTTTAAAAACAATCAAGTGAAAATATATTGATTTTTCCCAAGTACATGTCATAATATAATGGACACTATTTTTTTTTTTATCTTTTTTTTAACAATTATCTATTTTTCGTTATCTTGAAGAAAACGTAAACATAACATAAACAAAGTTATACAAACAAGGAAGACAATTATTTACGAGCTTTTGAGCAATTTTTGACTGAACCACTATTTCTAAAATTTAATCACCATCCTTAGTTCTTAGAATTAATTTAGACTCTACAGTGCTAATAAAAACTATTATTCAATTTATATCTTATGAAAATAGTTCATATAAAAAGCATTGAGTGAGGAACTACCGTTATATTGAGTGGTGGACGATTTTTTTTTTTTTTTTAGATATTTCTTTCAAAATAGTTATATAACTGTGATGTTCAATCTATTTTTTTTTGCCATGTATATAAAAGGATATGATAGAACCAAATAATGAATGAAACTAACTATAACGAGCTTTATCATATTGTGACATTTTTAACAAACATGATGGGAAGTCCAGAATCGACCCAATTTTAGTTTAAGAATAGCACTTCTTAGTAAAATCTATTTAATATACTTTGACGTTTTTTGATTGTTTTCATTATTTTTTTTTTTACAGGAAATAGAAGTGACAATTTTGCCTCGATTTAGTAAAATCTGAAAACTTTAAAAGAATAATTGTTTAATAAACCTTTTATGCCAGGAATATAAAAACTTTGTCACTGCAGAAAGGTAATATTTGAATATGTGAAGTCATTAAGGTTTTCTTTGTCAAAATTTGCATCTCAATTAAAATAAGCATATTAACCCATGATTTCAGAAAAGAAGTATTGCAGAAAAATACTCTAGAAATTGATTTATGTGTAAGACGCGTAGTGCAAAGTGTCATATTTCTAGTAAACGTGTCAACAAAAGCGTATTGAACCCACTTTTCACTTGTATGTTAAAAAAGAATAAACTACATTTGTGGATACTAATTAAAACTTGTTCTTGACAAAAATGTCAACCTTTTAAAAATAATGCTGAAATATATAACTTCGTAAATGATTAGCAGAAGATATTATCATGAACAGGAAAAGAAGAAAAAGTTATCTTAAAGAGACATGGACGACATAGTTTCAACTGATTTTTCTTTTATTTTGTTGATTTACAAAGGAGATACTGAACTTAAAATTCTTCATATTGTAAATTTTTTGTTTACATATAGAAAAATATTATATTTATAACAAAACAAGATTCAGCAAATCACTTGAAACTGTTAATGGTATTTAGAATTAACTTAACTTTGAAAAAAAACTGCTTTCATTGAACAAATATTTGCAAATTAATCTTCGTAAACAAATTCATGGCACGAGCCTTGTTAATTTAACAAAAGTTTGGGGCTCTAAGTCTGTCTTGTATCTCGACAACTGAAATTTAAATTTTTGATTATCATTAAAATACCTAAGTCAAGTATTTCTAAACATTAAAAAAATGGAAAAATGAATTTGATTTTTTTTAGCTGAAACTGCGTCCATGTCGCTTTAAGGTCAAACTTTATCAGGATCATATCGGATAATTTCGTGACTTGTAAAAAATTTATAATTGTTATTCAAACAATGCTGATCGACCGTTATCATGCAATTAAAAAGTTCCATTGAAATTAAGACAATAGCTCTATGATTCGAGACATTGCATTAATTTTGCTTATTCTAATACTTTGCATTCTGCAAAAAAATTGATCTTCTGAAGAACCGATGATGAAATTTAAAAAAAAAATACCATTGGTGACAAATTACAACCTTGTGCAATATACACACAAAATGACGAACAAACGGTAAGATAAAAGATTATAAGAAAAAAATCAGACATCTCAACATTTTGGGAAAATGTTCATTTCATTTCACTTCCATATAATTCTCGAATAACACATGCATATAATGTCGATTTTGATCACCTCTGGATATTGTTGATTTTTACTAAAAAGTCCTTTTTTCCATACTAGTCACTCATAAAAACACAAAAGAAACACGCAATATAATACTGTTTATCCTATATCTTCCCACAAACACCTAAAATCGGCATCCAGTCATTATTTTCCTCTTTTTCGTTCTTTGTTAATTAAAAAATTAACATTGAATATATTTTGGAAGTAGATTCCATGGCTATGTCAGGTTTTGTAAGCAAATGATTGGTAGTATATTCCCTACTTGAGCATATCAGTAGTGGTTGACAGGATTTTTCAGCCAACTTGTTTTCAATTGTATTTTACCTGGTACATTTGTTTTGGATTCCTTTGACCACATTGATACAGTCAGAGAGAATTATGATTCCAAACACGACACTGATCACCGAGACACCTACGATTCCTATGTTTTTTGCCGATTGTCTATCATCCGGTGCGCTGGTCAGTGTACGAATATACTGATTTGTTTCCTTGGGGTTCACTGTTAAATTCTTCTGAATGTTGTCTATCTTCTCTTGAATCACTTCTTCCGTCAATTCTATAGATTAGCAAATGAATATAAGAATATTGTCAAGATTTTTAACGGAATTAAAATACATGCGACGCTTAAGCCACATCACGTTTTAGATTGTTCTTATATTGAATAGATCCTACTGAAAGTCATTTGCAACCAAATATTAATTGAAATCGTTTATAAACTTTTACCCTTAACTTTTCATTGTGTTTGTTTTCTTTCAGAGTTTCCTTATCTGATGCTTTTTTTAGATGATAATCTACCAAACGCCAATGTCAAATTGTTTATAATAGTCTTATTATGATAGTTCCAAGGAATAAAAGATGTAATTAAAGCTCAAAAACAGATGAAACGAAGCGAGTAACTTGTTTTAAAGTAGTATAATAGTATGTTTTGAAGAGACTCAAGTCGAACAAAAATTTTCCTTTAGGCACTTAAAAATTGATTCAAATTTATAGAAGTTCATTTTCCCTGGCTCTACGACGTTTGTAGACGTTTTCATATAGGAGCGATCGCAGTTATCTTCACCCCTTTTAACAAATATTTTTTTTTCTCCAGGGGAAAAATATTTTTTGAGAAGACTTTGGTAAATGTTATTTTTTTTTTACTTTTAAGGGTTTCAAACCGTGTATTTTGTTATTTACAGTGCATGCAATGGTACTGTACAGTATACTAGTATATATTTGATATTCCTATTACATTATCAATCTTTGTTTTAATTTTTGATCAAGTGCAATTAAGACATTTAAAAATTAATAAAAGGAGAAATATCCTCATTTAAGGATATCAAAAAAATATGAATTTTTTAGCATTTAGTTTAGAAAACAAATACCTGGACACCATTCTGTCAGAGGTTTTGCTGACGATACAGGATAATTGGTAGCACTATGCATAAAGAAACCTGCAACCAGTAAAGATATCTTTGCAGTATTAGTACATAACTCTATTTTCCTGATAATTGTTAGAATTATATATTAAAAAAAACTTCAATCAGTGAAAATATTACTGTAGTACATAAACATGTACTTCGAGTCAGGGTTTTTTTCTTTGCTGAGAAATTCGTCATTATTTGGTAAAATGCAGATGAGACGCGTAACAGAATCTGACAAGATAATTCCCGGGTGTGACCGGTCAACAGAGCGTATTCACTCCTCTTTGGCACCTGATCCCACCTCTGAAATGTCCAGGGGTCCGTGCTTTATGTCATTTTTACATATTTGTAATTGTTTAGTTATTTTTAGATCGATCAGTGTTCGATATTTTTACCTTTTACATTTTCTCTGTAGATAATCAACATGATTGATATCAATGAGACTCACTGCTGTTGTCTTATGTAAATAAACAAGAGGCCCATGGGCCTTATAGGTCACCTGAGTATTATGTAACATTTTTCCAGCAATTGAATTTGTTTTGTGTTTTAAACCAAAAGCCATGAAATTCACAATTTTGAAAGAGGCACTATTTTTTTTATCATAATTATAGACTTTGCATGCTTACTTTCATTGGTTACTTAATACCCAGAGGTAGATCAGAGTAACAAAGAGAAAATGCATTTCCACTTTATAACCACCAGTTACGCATACCGCCCCAAAGGAATCACTAATCCTAGAGCACATATTTCAAAATTTTATTATAAAATTTATTTCATCATAAATGGTTGATTAATACCAAAGAGCAGATTTCAAAGCATTAATTTATTTTCAGACTAAGTAAATCCCCCCCCCTCCTGCCGTACCCTAACCCAGGGGCCCTGAAATTAATCATTTTGGAAGAGGAACCTTTCTTCATCATTAAATATGTACTTAAATCATTGGCATAATATCTACGAGCAAAAGAATGGATTTTTAAAGAATTCATGCATTTTCACTATATAATCAATAGAGCCCCGCCCTAACACCAGAACCCCCAACCCAGGGGTCACAAAATTCAAATTTTGGAAGAGGCAGCCTTTTTCAACATAACTACAGTACCTGGCCATAAGTCTGTCATAAAAATGGCTGCCGAAATATCAAAATTCTGGAAGCCAATTTTTTTTTCTTTAGCGTTGGTAAATAAATCATTCTATACAAGCTGCTGCTGAATAGTTCCTTTCTATACAGTATATACAATAATTCTATGACGTCATTTTATAAAAGTGACGTATTATCTGTCAAATGTTTAGCAACTGACAAGATGGCTACTAAAGGTAAACAAATGTCTACCCCTATGAAAAATGCGATAATAACTATGTCTGAGAGTGGATATACCCAACAGAACATTGCAGCTATTCTTTCTGTGAGCCAGTCTGGGATTTCCGAGTTTCTCAAGCGATACAAGACGCGCGGATCCATCGAAAATAAGCATCGAAGCGGACGACCTAGAAAAACTGATGTGCAAGGAGATCGTAAGATACTTCGATGTGTGAAACTCAACAGACGGCAAACTTTGGGTGAAATAACTGATGAAGTGAACTCGAAGTTACCAAGTTCTATCTCTTCACGGACGGTAAAAAGACGTTTGCGATTTTTAAACTTTACAAGAAGGAAAACCAGGAAGACCCTGACAATTCGATCTGTAAACCGCACCCGCCGTGTAAATTGGTGTCGAGGGAAATTACATTGGACAGTGAATAATAATTGGAAAAAGGTGATTTTCAGCGACGAAACCCAGGTTGTGATTGACCAGAATAAGCGAGTTTACATCTGGAGAAAACCCGACGAAGTATGGCGACCCGAGTGTCTTGGCGTCCGTGGAAACAGAAAGTACTCGGTGATGTTTTGGGGGTGTAATACTCACGAAGGAATCGGAACATTTACAGAGGTAGATGGGAATATTAATTCCCAAAAATACATTAACATTTTAGATACAAATTTATGGCCAGTTATTTTGCGCCATTTCCCGAATGGTGACTATTTATTTCAGGGTGATAATGCACCGGTCCACTCCTCTAACGCCACAAAATCATGGAAAACTGAAAACGATATTTAAATGTCTTATTTGGCCATCACAATCTCCAGATATCAATATAAATGAAAACGTGTGGAGAACTATAAAAATACGTATTCAGAGACAGGTACACAATATTCATAACTGTGAAGACCTCATCTTGAAAGTAAAGGAACTATGGCGGTCCTTGCCTCAGTACTACATTCACTGTACGCTTCAATTCCAAGGCGAATTCGACAAGTTATTAAATCTAAGGGTCATGCAACTAAATACTAGAGATGAAAGGGTAAGTGCTTAATATTTAGTTGTTTTTTTTTTTTTGAATTTTGCGTTCACGTTGTTCACGTTACGTTACGTCAGCCATTTTATGACAGACTTCTGGCCAGGTACTGTATGTACTTGGTTAGTTTATCTAATGCCCAGGAGCAGAGAAGAAGATTTTCAAAGAATAATGCATTTTCACTATACAATCTATGTAGCCCCGCCCTAACTCCAGAAGCCCTGACCCTGGGGTCATGAAATTCAAAATTTTGGAAGAGACACTCTTGCTTATCATAACTATACATAAAATTTGTTTGTTTAATACCCAGGAGCAGAGAAGAAGATTTTCAAAGAAATAATGCACTTTTACTATATAATCTATATAGCCCCGCCCTAGCATTAGAACCTCTGACCAATCACTCATACAAAATTAGTTGAAATTTTATGTCTAATTGTTGGAGGGAGGATTAAAAATACAGAAAACTAAACATTAGAATTATATATATTATAATTAATGTAATACTTAAATATATTTGATATTAAGCATTTACTTTTATGTTTAATCATTGGAGGGGGATATCGACCCATTGAGCAGGTCGAATCGTCTTTTAAACGGTAGATTTTGCAATCCGATGAATACGTAAATGTATAACAGGATTGCTTTTCTCTGCATATCTTCTCACACTGTTCTTCAGATGTTACACTATTGTAAACTGTATCTAAGCAGAACTTAAATGGAACCTCGTCTTTCAGGGATTCTTTTGCCGTGTCCTTCATACATGCCTCAAGTTCTACAATACAAATGCGGTAGATCAAATAAAATTGAAATGAAAAAAGTTTTAAACAACTAAAGTTGTACATTGTTTAGCAATATTTTTTCACCAATTGATATAGGAGATATGTAAAACTTAGAATACATGAAAATCCATTAAGATATGATAAATAACTCATGAAAAAGTTTTACTTATGTAAAATTTTCTAAAGTATACCTTCACTATTACTTTCGCAGATAAACATCTTTTCTTGAGAACAATCATCTGTGATGAAGTTCTGCTCTGTTCTGTTGTAGTAAAGACAAACCATATCACTCGGACCTGCATCACTTATCTTTACTGGAAGCTGAGGATCTAAAGATTTACAATTTTCTAACATGCTTTCATTGGTAGAGGACCGAAGGAAGGCTTTAATCCATACTCCAGTGGAATGACTGAAACCAAAAAAATCTAATAATATTTAGAAAAACATAATTAAATTGTTTGAATGATGCACAGAAAGATATGAGATATGAAAATAAAGAACAGGGATCATGCTCATATTAACATGTTATATATATATATAATCATCCTGATAACGAACAGTATTCAAAGCATTCAAAAATCCAGAAAACAATACAAAATAGGAGCAGAGCAAAAACGGACCTCCAAAACATTGGAAGTGGGATCAGTTGCCATGGAGTGAGCATTACCTGCCGACCGGTCACACCCGTCGTGTGCTCCTTGTCATCCGGGAAATAAGGGGAAAATCCGTCGTTAATTCAGTGTATAAATAATGGACTAACAATTAGTATGAAAAATGTCAGTCAGCATTCCCTTCCCATCAGTCATATCTGTTGAGTGTTTCTTAAATTGTCATAATCGAACAAACAGGGAAAAAAGTAGACAATGCAATCATTATGTTAGTTCATATTTTATTGTTTATAAAGAGATGATTAAAAATTCTTACTAATAGGATTTTACAAGTGCTTAACATACCTGTAAATTAATGGAGTCAAAAACAATTCATCAACCTCCTGTAAGACTAAATCTATGAGGTACATCTCAGTTAACGATGTTATCGTAACTAAAGTCCTGTTGTTTTCGGCGCATGCGTCGTA
Organism: Saccostrea cuccullata; assembly: GCF_032062105.1. Taxonomy (NCBI): domain Eukaryota; kingdom Metazoa; phylum Mollusca; class Bivalvia; order Ostreida; family Ostreidae; genus Saccostrea; species Saccostrea cuccullata. Next base: position 227,624 of record NW_026925050.1, read on the forward strand.
TGCTGTGTGCCATGACGCAACCGGAAGTTGAACTCTGTATCTACATTTTGGATCTTTCACTGGAAAATAAAACATTAATTTGTGACTGGTGCTTTGAAAAATTTTATTTTAAATATTACCCCAATTATTATTAATTTCATAAAGTGTTTTTAATGTTGTGTTAAAATGTCCCAAAGCATGCAAAACTAGAGTCATTTGTTTTATTGCTGTCTTAATTTTTTCAATTTGTCATTAATTTTTAATCTCAATTCTAAAATACACTGTATAAGCACGTTTTCTTTTACGAAATAGTCATTTTCCTCTTATGAAACAAAATGAATATGGGATAATATCTGAGAATTTTACAAAACATTTGTCAAAAACGTAAGAAAACAGCTTTATGCACCATATAAGCGATACATACGAAGTATTTTTATATTACAAACTTGCTTACTTCAATTATATTAATTTAGGTAATCAATTGCCTTTTTAACGATAATTTTAGTAATTCGTGTTTGCAGGGCAGATAAATAACGCTTGACGACATTTTAAATAGTTCAATATATATAAAAATTAAATCAAATCCCACCAAGAATAGTATTTTGCCCTGCAGTACAACAGTACCCAAACTTTCTATAGACTGGTGTAATGACACAGTTTAGGTTACGTTTGCCTACAGGTATATAATAATAATGACTGGAAAACATTTCAAACTACATCCTTATTTTAATTTCCTATTTATCTTATTTTGTTTGACCTCTTTAGCAAAAAATTCTTAGAACCACAAGTATATAACCCACATTGAATATTTAAATGATAGAATTGCATGGATCCCTGATTGTTCTTTCCCATAGAGCTGCATAAAATTTGACATCATTTTACTGGTTATTTAGGGAACGTTAACCATTATACCAAAGTCTAAAAAAATAATTAAAAGGTCAATTTATGTAAATAAGACACATTTTGCTTTCTTTGTGCTGACATTTACTTCATTATGTTAGGTAAGTATCCGAGAAATTAAAATTGAATTTTTCATGAGCAGAAGATGAATTTTATCGACAAATATCTATATTTCTATATATGTTTGATGAGACTGTTGTCGAAGGGTTTTTCCTTGGGGGAAGGATAGAGAGAAGAATGAAGAAGACTGAAGTATACGATGCGTAGATATCCGGGTCAGCCTCAGACATTCCATATTGTGTCAAAAATGTTGTTTTGCAAATATATTTACAAATCAAAGATAAAAAACATAACAATATTGATATATTCCTGCAAAATTTACTGGAGAAAAAACTGAAAATACAAATACATTTTCAAAAGACGTCTTCAAGAAACACTTTATTCTTAATATGTTTTAATTGTAAACAAACGAGAAAGACATTGTGGGATGCGAATTTTCTTGTTCCACACTTCCAAGTTACTCGTGTAAATGTACATAATGGGTACATTGAGCGATTTCGTGCATCACACTGTCTTTTGTCCATAAATGCGCACTTTTTATGACTTTTTATTCCCTTTAAAACACTTTTTTGAAAGGTATTGGCATAGCTTACATGGATGCTTTGAATGGTAAAAAATGTTATTGAATTAACAGACTTTTTTATATATATATTCATAGGTCATACTGCTCCATATCAAGTGTGTCACATTGTTAAGTGGAGGTACATGTAGGTCATACTGCTCCGGTCAAGTGTGTCACATGGTTAGGTGGAGGTAGGTCATGCTGCTCCAGTCAAGCGTGTCACATGGTTAAGTGGAGGTAGGTCATACTGCTCCAGTCAAGTGTGCCACATCGTGTAATGAGTTCTTTGGAATTTTGTATGGCTGAGATAACAAAAAAATTCATTTAAGAAAATAAACAAAAAAAAATAATGATAATATTCTCTCTCCCTCCTTTCACACCACACTCAAGCTAGAATAATATGAAACAGTGATAAATATACAAATATCTGATACAATGTAAATTACTTTAAATCAGCAGTCTTTTTGTTCAATTCGCGTATCAGATAATAAGATTAACAAATAGCTGTTCTTTATAAGAAATTAGAAAAAGTTCACTTTAATAAATAATCTGTATAATAGTTTTTGGAATTTCCTTTCTCAAATTTTATTTACAAACACAATTCACTGAAATTCACTATTCATGTCACTAGTCACGCTGAAGGACTCCCGTAAAACCACGTGCATTATCCGCCCCGATAAACTCACATGCGGACAATCGACAAAAGAGACTTGCTGGTCTCACCCTCCGGCTTGGAAAGAACGTAATCCTAAAATACCACACACCTTCAGCACCCAAACTGGACCATCCATACTGTCACTTTCACACCACGTATAGGTCTCTTATTGGTGTCCGTCGAGGATTTTAACCAAACACTCCTCACGTCTTACTACGCTGTACGAACTGGAAATATCATACGTTTAACTAACCCTAAGATAACTTTACACAGGGAAAAAACCAAACAGAAGAACATACTTACAATAATGAAAACTGGTTTAGTGGAGGTAGTTCTCTGATCCAGTCAAATGTGTCACATGGTAAAGTGGTTGTAGGTCCTACTGCTCCAGTCAAGCGTGTAACATGGTTAAGTGGAGGTAGGTCATACTACTCCAGTCAAGTGTGTCACATGGTTAAGTGGAGATAGGTCACTGCTCCAATCAAGTGTGTCACGTGGTTAAGTGGAAGTAGGTCATACTGATCCAGTCAAGTGTGTCACATGGTTAAGGGGAGGTGGGTTATGCTGCTCCAGTCAAGTGTGACACATGGTTAAGTGGACTTAGATCATACTGCTCCAGTCAAGTGTGTCACATGGTAAAGTGGACGTACAAGTAGCTCATACTGATTTAGTCAAGTATGACCGTTAAGTGGAGGTAGGTCATACTGCTCCAGTCTCTACGTGAAGAGACTCATGTGCGAACAAAAATTACTCTCGTTAGGCACTTAAAAATTGATGTGTTTTTTAGACATTCCTTTCTTCCTATTTCAACATTCACAACTTTTGTATATGTTCTCAAATAATAAAAATTCACTAAATCCCTTCAACAAAACCAAACCTTAGATATTGAATAACTATTTTTTAAAATTTTTGAGAATGGGTAATTTTTTTAAAGAAAAATTTGGTACATTTAAGGGTTTCAAATAGTTACTGTGTATTTTGTTATTTACAGTGCATACGTTGCAGTGGTGCTTTTCATATACAGTATCTAGTATATATTTAACAGTATGTCATACATTGCAGAATCAATTTTGTTGCACAATTTTTCATATTTGTGCAGTTAAGACATTTAAAAATTAATCTGGAGAAAAAAACCGTTTTAGGACTATCAAAAATAATGAATTTTTAGCATTTATTTTAGAATATAAATACCTGGATCACCATTTCAAGGTTTTGATTGATGAATGTTGTTAGCACTATGCATGAAGAAGCCTGCAATTAGTCAAGATATCACTGTTACTTGTACACAAGTTCTTTTATCCTGATAATTGGTTTTACTGTGTATTTTTGAGAAAAAAGTAATAGTATATATTTGATCCTTCAATCAATGGTGTAATATTTATGTTTAAATTTAATTAAGGCTAGTTAAGAAAGATTTAAAACTTCATTTGGATAGAAATACCAAATGTAGGAATAAAATATGATTATTTAAGCACCACTTTTATGTCTTTTGGCAAAAATTTCTTGACACCATTGAAAAGGCTTGCATCGTCTTCTAAACAATATTTTACTTGGCAATCCGATGATTTTTTAAAAGTTAACACATGCTTTTTCATACATATTTTGAACACTGTTCTTCAAATATTACACTAATTGTAGCAACTGTATCTAACAGAACAGAAACAATGGAATCCTATCATTTTAGTGACAATATACATTCATGAGTTCTGGAACAAATTAGATAAATAAGTTAGTGAAAATAAAGCAACTTATATAGATATTACCAGAATACAAATTAATGTGGCATATAAACGTAAAATTTGGAACTATAAACAAGCAGATTTAGAACTTTTTTAATGATTTTATTGTAAAATGCGATGGAATACCTTATTGATGATACAGAAAACATTAATTTTGCAACAACAAACTTCACTAAAGAAAAATTTAACTCTATTATTCATCAATGCATACCTAAAAAACTGTTACTATAAGGCCAAATGATAAACCATTATAACTCTCTTTCAAGAAAACATTTTGTGTATTGAATAGACTCAAGAAAAATAGCACAAAATGCAAAAAGAGAATCTGATGAAAATCTTTGAAAGAAAGGAAAAGTTTTAAATGAAAAAGTTGTGCTATTAAAAACTATTATGACAATATAGATTCTCATCCAATTGATATCTGAATATCAAAAACTATACTGGAAGTTACTGAAAGATACTTTTCCATTAAACCAACAAATGAAATTCCACCTGTCAGTTTACAGACAACAATGGAAACTAAAAAATTTCATTTTACATAGAAAAAATAGAACTATTAAATAAATATTTCACATCAATTACAGAGTTAGATGACAGTAATCTGCTCCCAAATATAGTGTCAAGATGTATGGATAAATTTTCCACACATAAAAATACAAGAGCAAGAAATCATGATATATTTCTATTATTCCTGTCAATAAATCTAAAGATTGATTGCAATCAGCCATAAAATGTTAAAATCTTGCAAAGAAACTATCTCAGAACCTTTGGTATACAAAATTCAACAAATCCCATCACTAAAAACATTTCCAGACTGCTGGAAAAGCACATGTTCTTAACTTTTTAATAAATCACTTCAAAATAGACCAGTTTCTTTGCTGATCACAAGCAAAATTTTTGAAAGAATGAAAATTTTTAATAATGGGACAATTTCTTGTATAAACATACTATATTTTATAAAACCAGGCAGTTTTTTACCAGATCATTCCACAGTATATCAATTCAATTAAAGAAACATACCAAAAAAAGTAAAACGTGTTGATTGAAGGTAAATTCATGTTGTATGGTGTTATGTGATTTATCAAAGGCATTTGATAGGGTTGGCATAAAGGCTTAATTTACAAATTAAAAATGTCAAATGGAATTAATTTGATATGCTAATTGGTTTGATAGTTATCTAACAAAAGAATTCAACTAAAGTCATGATGTTATAGAAATCATTTTTCCTCATGTAGGACAATTTTTAATTCTCAGTAATTTGGTCCCTTATTATTTTTATTGTATGTAAATGAAAATATGAATTTGTTTGTAACTATTTGTAAATGATAATTCTTTACAAAATGTTCAGATAACCAAATCATATTGATTTTCAAAACTTAACCATGATCTTAGAATACTAATGAATGGTCAAAGAAATGGTTATTGAATTTTCAATCCACAGAAAACCAATGCAGTATTTTTTATTTCAAAAATGTACAGCATTTTCCTAATTTATTTTTTCGAAATTGCACTTGGAATGTTATGAACACAAAATCTTGGGATAATACTTCTGCCGTCTAAAGGATGGTCATTTGATCATATTGATACCATTATTAAAAAGCATACAAAACATCGGGGCTTCTTAAAAAATTAAAATTTACTGTTCAAAGATATGTCCCAGATGTATATATCTTTTATAAGACCACAATTCGAATATGCTGTTGAAGTTTGGTCTGGATGCACAAAAACAGACATTGAGAATCTTGAAAAAGTACAACTATATTTGCAAGAATAGTTACTGGGCTTACAATTATTGCTACAAGAAATTCATTACAAACAGGCTGGAACCACTGGAATATAGCTGCATTTTTTTTAGGGCAAATTTTAATAACAATTATAAAATGCACAATAATTAAAAAATTTATTAAAAACAATTTACCTATACAACAGCTTTCTTTGTGCAATATTTCAGGATACATACCCGGATCCGAGAAATTAAATTATTCTTTGCCAAAATACAGAATATGAATTATATAATAAATCATTTATTATATACCGTTAGAATGTGGAATTTTTGCAAAAAAAAAAGTCTAAAAACAAGGGAGGGAACTTCAGAGAAATTAACATTTCAAAAATATCTTCAAAATAGTAATGTAAAACCTCAGAAATATTTTTCCTGTGGAAAAAGGTTTTGTAACATATATTCATTTCAAGATTAAGACACAATTGTATTTTAAATTTATCTGCAAAATTTATATCGCTGAACCTAATTACAAATATTTTCTTGACAAAGACATTTCTACTAGAAATACATATCATATGTTTTTTTTGTAAACATTATGTAAAAAAGAAATTGTTAATGAATAAGCTATTGTCAGAAATTTGACATATTATAGTGTACATTTAATGCTATCCGGGCAGCCTTTCAAACTTTCGAATGAAATGTGTCAACTTTTTAAGAATTTTTTTCTTTAAATATATTTACAAATCGTTTTTCAAAATATGTTTTTTCAATCACCATATCAAAAAAATTATTTTTGTATATTTAAAGAAAATTCCTTTCATTTTCAATGTATATAATGTAAATAGTAAACATATGTTTATATGTTTTTTTGGCAAACAAAAGTTATATTGAGAGGATATCTAAATTTTTCTTGTTCACATCCTTTTGACTTTGTCAATAAAATATGTTCAATTCAATACATTGTCTTTTGTCCATAAATGCGCACTTTTATGACTTTTATTCCCTTTAAAACACTTTTTTGAAAGGTACTGGGATAGTTTACACGGATGCTTTGAATGGTAAAAAATGTCATTGAATTAACAGACTTTTTTTTTATTTATTTGCTGCGTAAAACAATGATGATATTGAAACAAAACAACTATTTTTGTAAATGATATTTTGTAAGCACCAACAATAAATAAACTTTTCTTTGATCTCCTGATGTACAACTAATGTGTTTTTATTTATATAACGATCCCTGCATTCAAAATACTCTTTTATTTTTGCACTTCTCCTCGAAATGGTTATATGCTTGCACGACATACGAGCGGTCATTCAAAAGGAAAGGTTAATTATAAGTATATTTTTTATTAGCTTCACATGTTAAAAGATATGCTGATTATATTACAATTTACAAATTATAGATGTTGATATACATTTTAAATATTCCATATAAAAATCTCTATAGCTAAGTATTAAATCATATTTTTAATATTTTATGATACCCGTTTTGCATAAAAGTTTAGTATTTTTTTACATAAATGCTGTGATCGATTTATGCAATCTGGCAAACAATTAAACAAGTTATAGGTTTCGTAATAAATATCAAACATTCCCTAAAAATCTCTAAAGCAAAGTGGTACACCGTATTTATTAGTATTTCATGATACTCGTTTTATGCAATTTAATTTTCCTTTATCGTGTTTATGTTCCCTAGTTCTCCTGCCGAACGACTGAACTTTTTCTTAAAGCAGGCAAAAACAAATAACATCATGTAGAAGTGAAATATGTCATTCAATAAAGTGAATGACGAAAGAAGTAAAACATAGTTAACAAAATGGAGGCCAGAAAAGGGGGACTCAAATACAGTATAGAGTATTACATATCTTAGGCAAAATAGTAAAATGCAATTTAATACAGTAACGTACATGTAGCATCTGTACTTTACTGTAACAAAAAGGGGGGGTGGTGGCAACGAGACCTTCAATGAACATTTTCAGTAGTAAAAGTTATGTTTGGAAAAAATTTGCTACGTGCCTGTAATATTCTTTGATACATGAACCAAGCAGTTTTGACTATTAACACTTCTCCGTATTCTATTATGTAAATAGAATGTTATAATAATGTGCTGGTTATCCATTACAACAAATTAATGTTTTAAAGAATATCAATGGCGAAAATTGCTCATTTCTTTATCTGTGTGTAAATAGGAATAACATATTAGCATTAATTTTTTTAATTTGCATTTCTATCAATATTTTACATCACTGATATTCTTATATTGCCTATTCTAATATTGTCTGCCATAATTGTATGGTGTTTTCAATGTTAAAAAGTTAAAAGGCTATTATGATTGTCCTATGATTTTTTTTTCAGACACTGTTATTTGCTTCTATTTTACGGATTTTTTAATTGACAAGCAACTGTGAAGCAAATAATACATAGACTTGTAGTTGAATACAATGTATTTAGACTACATTAGAGATCCTAAAAGTCAATTTACAACTAATCGTATTATAGAAGTACATTTATGTATATTATCATGGTATTTTTATTTAAGATATTTAAAATTTAATACTTTACAGACTTAAAGACATTTTATAATGAATATGCGTTTTGTGTTAGTATTTTTGTACATCTTTAGTAATTATAAAAGGAAGACCATATATTTGTGGAATCCTTATTTTGAGGATTTGGGTTAGGTTTCTCGATAACTATTGAATTTGTATTGAATTTCAATCAACTTTACGTCAGTGAATCCAAGATCGGATAACTATCATAAATAATCGTTAATTCACTTATAACTTTTATTCTTCTTTATAATTTATTATCTGCTTGATCATTTGTTGACATTTAATTTAGTTCTGTAAACATTGAAAATCAATTTAAAGATATTTCTCTCTGCATGAGAAGGAAAAGGAATCTCCTTTCAATGTGGAAGTCCTACAGTTAAGTAAATTTCGTCACACTCTTTTATTGTCATTCATGATCATCTTTCCCTTAACGCAATATTTAAGTTTGAAAATAATTTAATCTAATTTATTAATTAACGGAAAAGATGAAGTTAACGAACAGTGACTGATCTTGTAAATCCACAAACAATACAATTCTGTAAACGGGGTATAAACAAAGACCCCCTGATAAATCTAATTCACTTATAACTTCATTCTCCTTTATAATTTATTATCTACTTGATCATTTGTTGACATTTAATTTAGTTCTGTAAACATTGAAAATCAATTTAAAGATATTTCTCTCTGCAAGGGAAGGAAAAATGAATCTCCTTTCGCTGTGAAAGTCCTACAATTAAACAAATTTGGTCATACTCTTTTATTGTCATTCATGATCATCTTTCCCCTTAAAACAATATTTAAGTTTGAAAATAATTTAATCTACTTTATCAATGATATGAAAAGATGACGTTAACGAACAGTGACTGATCTCATATGTAATCAACAAACAATAAATTCATGTATAAACATAAACAAAGATTGATAAATCTAACAGGGACATTAAGGAGGAGTCATTTGTTTAAATCATACCTCCCCCTATCTTATTTGTTTGATTAATGTAGAAAACAGGTTTATTTTTAGCTGATATTTTAAAATATTTGCTTTGTTTGTATAAATGCCGAAAAAAATGTAATGTCTAATTCATTGTTTTTTTAGAAACACAACAAAGAAAGGAATATTTTTTAAAAAAATACATTATGTTCGTAAAAGACTCACCTTGTAAACTGAAAAGAGGGATAGGACCAAACGTAAGTATGGAAAGCCACACAAAGTACTGATACATCATCTGAAAGAATTTAATAAATTTATGTTTAAACATGGAGATTTAACATTTAAGTAACAAAAGTTTTTAAAGAATGCAGCTTTTTTATAATACTTCTTATAAAACATTTTAAGATTCAATGTTATATTGATTAGAGAGATAATTTTTCACGTGGTCATTGTCTATTATTCCGTTATATATTTGGCACGTCGAAATATTTTTGGTCTAAACTGCACCGCATCTTCTACCTTATTAAAGTTTTCAATTTAAAATAAAAATTTATTTATTTAATTCATATGCATAAAAGCAACATGAATGAGCTAAAAAAAACCTCATGAACCTTAAAAATAAACCAAGAAAAAGACTCGTCAGATGAAAATAAGTTTATGGACACATTTTCTCTCAAAAATGTGGCGTTGAATACAGAATACCCAGATGAGAGAGCAATGGTGAATTTCTTTAGTGGTAATGATAAGTGATTGTTTCACAACATCAAACTGTGTTCGTATGTCTTTGTTTTATACCAAGTATGACAACAGACTATTCCTTCTTCTGGAAGAATACAGAGGACTTACAACAGATGTGTTCAGTCGTTAAAATATTCTTACTTCTCTTTGTAAGTTCTATGGTCGATACAATGGCCTTGTCAGCAAATACAATTTATCATTGAGTCAAATGCTGACTGACATGACGTTTTTACTAGTTTTTAGGCCATTCTCTACACACTGAATTGACGACGGATTTTTCCGTTATTTCCCGATCATGACAAGGAGCACACGGTGGGCGTGGCCGGTCGGCAGGGGATGATCACTCCTCCATAGCACCTGATCCCACTTCTGATGTTTTTGAGGTTCGTATTTGCTCTGCTGCTATTCTGTATTGTTTTATAGACTTTTGAGCTACTGTTCGTTATCTCCATATATTTTGATAAAAGATTCTTACTCCTCCTTGGCACCTGATCCCGCCTTAAGTGTCTGCAGGGGTTCGGGTTATTTGTCCTATTCACGATTCCATTTCTGCTTTAGGATTTTTAAGGTTGGCCACTGTTTGTTATCTTTAAGGAGTTTATTCTTCACAAAACAATGACATCATAATTTAAATAAAAACTTGATGTGTACCTGATTTTGGTGCCATGATTTTGAAATTCTAAAATGATTTATGTTACATTCTTTCAACTCTTCTTAGAACTAATTGAATTTTAAAGGTTTCTATCGGGCTTTCAAACTGAATTTTGATGGAAAGTATATTATATGAAAACGGAAATCATCCTTTCTGAATAAAAGTACAATATTCTTGGTATAGATTGCAAATGTAATCCCCTAGGATTATTTTATTTATTCTACACACTTAGATATCAATGAATTCTATAGGATGCAATAGTGCATAGTTACATTATTACGTTTTCATGTAAATTACTAGTAGCTGAATGTGAAGAAACACCATTACTAGATCTAAATGAAGAAACCACGCACTCCAACTTCAAAGAAGGTAACAATTGATACAATTTATTTGGCGATGAGCGATATTCTCATAACAATATTTGCGTAGAATTTAATACACACACGGTTTACTGTTAAACGTCTATGTATACTAGTATATGATAATAAACTTGTCAATAATATGTGTACAACACTTCAGTATAATGCGCTTAACGAGGATATTTTATTTGGTGAATTTTAATGGTACATTTAGCTATATGATATATTTTTTATATACAATTGAGTTTAAGAAGATATAGAGCATTTTTGTTTTATGCTCGGAAATTTATGTCCTTTATGCATGTAAATCATAATGTTCCCAAAATGCCTAAATTTGAAATTATATTAATAACTAACTATAAATTTAATTTTTAAAAAAAGGATTCTTATAAACTTGAACTCTTTTAAATTTTTGAAGTGCTCAAGTTATATTTTTCTAATTTATGCTTTATTGATTTATGTCAAGGTTTCCAATTCTTTAATGTGAATTGGAGATCTGACTAAACAAATAACTGTAATCGATTAAAATGTTTTGCTAAGTGCATCTTTATGAAAATGACGGGGATGTGCAATTAGCTATGTCATTGCGTTAATTTATTGCAATTTCAAGCATTGTGGAATTATTGTGAACAACAAAGCTATTTGCGCAAGCAATTCGATTTAATCTCAATGTACATGTATACTTCTTTGAAGGTAACCTTCTCTGCTTTGTCCCCATAGACTTATACCTGCACAAGAAGCAAAGTATGCCTTTAAACATTCACAAAATTAAAATTGAAATTATATATATTTTTGTATTTTGTATGTGTACTATTGTACAGTATTCATATAAAGTTTGTACTATTTTTTTTAATTCGATTCTTACTCACACTGTTGAATTGCTGTAACACAGCTGATTTTTTATAACACCCATATTGTATGAAGAGTAACATATTGGGTTTTTTTAAGAATCGAATTTATCTTGTTTGAGAGGAATGTTTCAAATAACAGCAAAATGGTTTCACAATAAAACAACTATTCACCGGATGTAATAATGTACACAGAAAAATATACGTATCTTTTTCACTAAGAGTTGAGGTGTTGCTTTGATACTAACTTTTACTGCAGAGTACTGCCACCCCGTACTTGCATAGGGATATATGACTGGGATGCTTAATGACCCTCTCTACACCAGTACAAAATGTTTTTTGGATATTGAGAAAAATATATTCTATAAAGGTGTTAGTATTGAGCTTATTTATATGATTTTCAACATATGGTGCGTAGCATTTACCACCAGGAAAAATAATCAAACACAGCACAGTATCAGTGAATAGAAATCACTGTTGTTCACTTCCATAGAGAAAATACATGTAAATAACATGTTCAGTTAATTCATCTTGGCCTTTTAAAATGTTAAGAATACCTGAATTGATTACAAATTGTCCCATAATTTTAAGAATTTAGATCTAAGGGCAGATCACTCTAACTGCAAAAAATACCATAGTCAGGTTTAAAATCAGAAATTTTTGCAGTGTAGAGAGGGTTTGCATGTAAATCAACCTAGGCACCTGATCTAAACTGAGGGACCTATCACTAATTTTTGCTTTGGATTTCTCAATATCACTATTCATTACTTCAATATATATAAAATACTGAAAAATACTTTTAAAAGTCGCCAAACTTTAAAGGTTTTAAATGAAATAACAAAATTTTGTAAAGCAAACATTACAAATAAAAGTCAAATGAATAGTTAGAAAAGACGAAATAATTGGAAAACACTACTTTAAAGTTGCAATTATCACCTCTAAAGTTATTATCAATTCGGAACTAATACGCTAATGTAATCTTAAAATATTCATGTAACTTTAGGAGAAAAAAACCCAGAATAACTGATTATTTCTAGCTTTGTATTACCACCTTACTTCGGTATTTCTACGTTTTATAAAAAAGATATCATATTCTTATCTCGTCCTTTGTCCTATCTACTAATTTAAAATTATTCTATATAACATGTACATCAATGGAGCGTAAAAGCTCCAATTTTCAAATTCCTCGTCACAATATTGAAAGTAATATTTTTGTATCTTTCGTCCAAAGTCTGTAGTACATAAAATGTGTACTTACTTTATAGGCTGTGTTTGGTATTGATAGACATAGCATTAATATCGTTGTTATACCATTTTAACCCGGACAATCTGAAATAAAGTAATATAATTTAATATTCATCCCACTTGTCATGCTCTTATCGTTTTTATAAATATTGAAGCGCTATGATTGATCACTTGACAACATCTCCAATCCAATAATTGTTACCAAGAAATCTTTTTTGTAGGCTTGTTAAGTTGCTCGTTATAAATTATTCAGGATTAAATTTTATTTCTGTTTAATGTTAGCAAAATGCAATAATTCAATAGAAATAACAAATACCATCAAAATTATGAATATTTTAAAACTACCTTTATACACCGGATACACGAATGCTTGTTTTCAAATATTAATGGAAAATCTTGCATACATGTAGATACAGAAATATTATCTTTAAAAAAAATAAGGATAGCTCGAAAGATTTGTTTAAACAACTATGATTTCTAATCGAACATACTTTATTGTTTTCGAACTAGTTCCTGGGATTAAATATCAGGAATGAAATGTTGAAAATGAAACAGATACTAGTTAGTAAATTCAATATTTACAATTCCTATAAAATTTTGCATTGATTTAGCGTGTAGAGAGGGTCTAGAGATTATTCAACATTTCTTCATTTCGATACGTGTATTTTCAAATTACAAAATAGTGTATTAGTGGATTAAAAAATGCATACCAAATAGTGCTTATTTATCTATCATGGATAATGAAAAAATATTTTTAAAATTGTTCAAATTGATTTTAATTATATATTTTACTTTTAACAAATTTCTATGAATTTTTATTTAAGATCTACAGGCAGATCACTCAGCCTGTTTAAAAAATACTACAGATTCAGGGGGTTTCTAGCTAGTATAATTGAATACAGGATACTGAAACGTATAAAATTGAATTGAATCCAAGAATTGGAAGTCTTGTGCACTAGATATTTTATAATTTTGTAAATGGCTATTTTCCAGGAACAAACCAAGATACATATTACAAGGTATTCTAAAAATGTATGTCTTATCCATTTTATCATTCCTTTTCTTTAATTCACGATTAAATAACAAAATAAAATCTTTATGGTCATTATATGTACTCTGGAATATAATTTACTTCTATTTATTATAAGTTATATACATCCACGTGTATTTTATAATGCAGATTGTTACATTATTTGAAAATATGAGAGAGATTAGGAGCTGCTCGTAGTTCTAGAAGATTGGACTCATAGATATTGAAACTGCTCGGTTGATATTTCCAGAATTGTAAAGCCCCTGTATACTCTGTGTTCTTTGGAACATAGAAAAATACAACATCAAAAAGCAGTTGATGGAGGGTAAAAATAGTAAATAAGTTCATCAGTTTCTGATGTCAATATGCCAAATTAATTGAATGCCGAGTTCATTTTCATCCGGTACAAAATTCGCCAGATGCCTATGTGACCTCTACCTTCTTTTTGATGAAAGACGTGACCTTTTCTTGTGTTTAAGTTCAAAACTACAGGATTTATTTGAAGCCTAGATATGAATAGCTCTAAGTGAAAAAAAGCATTTTGCATTTAGGAATTATTGAGATAACGAACAATATTTAAGCTCAAAGCCTAAAAAAATATAATATGGAAGCAGAACGAACACAGAGCTCCAAAAGCACTTGAGACGGGATCAGGTGCCATGGAGGAGTGAGCATCCTCTCCCTACCGGTAGCTGTGTGCTCCTTGTCATCATCAGAAAAAACGAGGAAGACAATTCTATGTTTAACTAATTCATCAATTATGTTTAACATTTATGAATGATAGTTATCCGTCTGAAAATTTAGACTCTGTCTTGATATCCCTGAACAAAACAATTTTAATAATTTCAAAATTGTTGTAAGAAAATTTTGCATAACATTTATAAGAGACATTATAAATGATGTGTATATTGTTGTTTAAAAAAACACAAAATGTTGTTGCTTTTATAGCCTCAGTCATAGTTATTTTTTGACATACCTTTATACAGAATGTTTGGTTTGTAATATTAATTTTACTTTTTGAAAATCCCGATGAAAGATCAATATTGAATTTTGCTCAATAGATTCAATTCCTCAAACTTGGTTAACAACTTCACAAACCTATGTGCATCTTGCATTGTTCTGTTTCGGGCTAACACCAGAATTGTACTACATACTTTTTTTGTGTAAGTTTTTAGACCAAAAAAAAAAGTCATCTGAAAAGTCAGTTGACAAAGGGATTCTCGTTAAGTTCATGTAGATTTCATCAAATGCAAAATGAATTAAATGCCAAAATTTCATTTGCGTTCTATTTTGATCCGGCAAAATTACAGATGCAACTTTAAATCTGTTGTGACCTCTACCTGCTTTTTGATGAAAAACGTGACCTTAATTTGTGTTTTAGTTAAAAGCTACAGGATTCATTTGAAGCCTAGATATGAATAGCTCTAAGTGAAAAAAAGCATTTTGCATTTAGGAGTTATTGAGATAACAAACAGTATTTACCAGTAAGCCAAAAAAAAAAAAAAACAATACAATATTGCAGAAAAAACACGGACCTTCCAAAAGCACTTGAGATAAGAAATTTTGCCATGGAGGAGTGAGCATCCTTCCCTTTATTGGTCACATGCTCTCCTTGTCCGTTCAGAAAAACTGGAAGACAATTTATGTTTAATAAATGGCCTACAATTACATTTTTATATCAAAAAAGTCAGTAAGCATTTGACTGAATGATAGTTTGCTTGCAAAGTCATTGCAAAGACCAAAACTCTTGATATCCCTGTTAATTAACAAAATTGTTTGTTAAAAGCTTGCTGCTCCATTTCCGTAATTGTTCGTAGCTAGAGCATCTTCTTGCATAACATATCAATTGAGAGACATTAACCCCATATGCACATGATGTGTATATTGCTGCTTAAGTTATGGATGTTTCGGTACGTTTATCAAAAAGGTGTGTTGTTAACTTATCTCCTCATTAGTTATTTTTTAACATACCTTTATCAGTAAAAGTTCTCCATTTGTTTGGTCTTGTAATTTCATGTGCATTTTGCCTTTTTGTTTACTGGATCCCGATACCCGAGGGACCAAACTCAGTCACTCAGCAAAATTCTCATCAATATTGATTATTAAAACTTAACGAATTCTTCTACAATAGACGACTAATTTATTAATTCCTCAAACTTCAAAGCGTAAACAACTTCACAAACCTATGTGCATCTTGCATTGTTCTGTTTCGGGCTATTAGGACGATTTTTATTGACTACTGTTACATTTGTAACTTTTTGTGTAAGTTCTTAGTATTAACCAAAGAAAAAAGTCAAAAGCTGAAAACTTAACGGTTAAAGAAGTGATCTTAAACGTCATTTGCTTGTCTCAGAAGCCAGTATTTCATCACATGACCAAAATCTTTCTTTTTTAAATTGTGTTAAGTACATGTGTATGTTTTTTTAATTTATACAATAATTAGAAGAAATATTTTGAAAGTTTTTTTAAAATATATTTTTAAACATAAAAAATAATTTGTTTACTGAGGGTATTTTTATTTACAAAAACAAATATGTATTATTTTCATACTTTAATCGGGATGTATATATACGGATTAGTCATGTGATCAAATCCCGTAAGACTTTTCGGCCTTTATGGTAGATTTTACCACATCCCAACCTGTCTTTATACCCCGATAAAAGTTTTAAAATGATATCTTATTATTTATATTTAAATTTGAGAATGATCTATTAAAAATAGTTGGGTACTGTAAATTTAAACCCATCAAATGATTTTTTTTCAAACACAAACGATATAAATTGAATGTATTGAATACGTCGATCACTTATATGATGTCACTATGAAATTACGTTTACTTAATTGTTTTGGCTAATTAACAATCAAGGTATGGTCACTCGATGAACCATTTTTACACAGGTGTAAAAACGCATTTTTCAAATGCATACAAATAGTTTGATAAAACATTTGCAAATGTAAATATTTACTAATTTTGCTTAGTAAACAGTGAACCTTTTCGGATAACCCGGGTTTTTTAACCGCTTAATTGTGCTACGATAATTTTTTGAATGCATGTCAAATGTGATTTCTGCTTACTATTATTTCATTCATTTTTTCGTAGGAATTTGAATTATTAAATCAAAATGAAACATGATATAAACAAAATAATCTTTCTTACCTTTTCTTATTAGCTTTGACGGCAACAAAATAAAACATTATGGAAAATGAACAAGTCTTTCTTTAAACAAAGATGTATTTTCTAAGAAGACAGTTTTTCCCATCCTTAACATTAAGACACACTCTAGGATGGAGATTGGTACGGTAACTGATCATGAGTTTTAATATTTGATTTGCTTGTCGGTGCCGTCAGAAACATAAGAATGAACACCATTTCATGCATCGAGTGTCGATATTTCAAATAATTCCCATTTAGGTCTCGTCCGTATACGTCTGTGAATTTTCACATGAGCGAGCAGCTTTCAACATGGCCGATAGTCTGATTGAGAATGGTTTGTAATGTAATATAAAATGCATTACTTACGGATAATCAATGAAATGTTGTTGTGTTAATTAGTTATTTGTCACACAATGAATAGTTGCTAAAGTTTCAACTCTAATTGAGTGTAATGTTTCGTTAAATAATAAAATATTTAAATTAAAGAATAACGATGCTTCAAATTGAAATAGTTACAATAACCGAAAAGAACTTTGACAAATATTTTTTTTTCTTTAGCTAAAGGAAATTCGGTATTCCATTCGAAATATAATTTGCTTTGCTTTTACTTGCGAATGTTATTAAAGATAATGTACACAAGCTAAGCTATTTAATATATTTGTTTAGAAAAATATGATCTATAGAAAAAATTATATTAAAGTTCTACGTGTACCTTAACTGACTAATAGTTCTCATTTTGTCAACATCTATTAATGCATCGCATAGATTTTAGAGTTCTAGAAAAATCAATATTAAACTTAGTTCTTGACATTCAAATTGAATAGAAATTTTAATGGAAAAAGGGCGTCTCTTCCATTGCACGTTTGTTTAACCAAAAAAAAAAAAAAGCACACAAATATTACTCATCGATTCAAACACAAATTAGATAGGATGGTTGTTTTTTTCGTATTTCATAAGTATTGTATAATTTGCCAAGAAATAAGTTTGCCTTGAATTAACTTTATCTTTTTTTTAATTATCAAAGGCGTTTTATTAAAAAATAAAAAAAAAAGACATATGTTTTATTCTTTCAAATTAAATGTATCATGTGTTTGTTTAAAAATCACAAAATAAAGTAAATCCAGATGACTTTTCATTTCTAGTAATTTATATTTTTATTCGCAAAAATTTGCATGAGATTGGGCAGTAGGCATACTCTATTTTTATGGAATTATTTTCAAATCATACGTTTGGTTGCTGCCATATTTATATAAACAGTACTCATTCAAATTTAAAGTTGAATATATAATATGAGTCTGTAATTGATTTTGAAGTGTTTTTTCCTCTTTTTTTGCAAATAGGTCACGATTTTCTTTTTTTCTTTAGATTGATTGATTGATTGATTGATTGATTGTATATTGTTTAACGTCTCTCTCGAGAATTTTTCAAATTTTGACCTTTACTCGGCACTCAGGGCCATTGAGCAGTGAGGGATCTTTATCGTGCCAACGCCTGCCGTTGACACGGGGCCTCGGTTTTTAAGGTCTCATTCGAGAATGAGACCCGCAACTTTCACTTCAAATTGCCGAGCGCATGGCGAAGGAACAGTTGCTAACCATTTTATCGACTGGGTCAGTCGCGGCCGAGATACGAACTCACGACCTCCCGATCACGTAGCGAGCGCTCTACCGACTGAGCTACCGTGAACGGTTTTTTTCTTTAGAAACTTTTCCTTATCGATTTTTTTGATTAGTTATACTTTGTTTAGTTGGCTTCCCCTCCTCCGTACTTTTGACAATACAATGCATTGCCTTCGTGCATTTTCCACGTGCGTGACCTTGTAAGTTTTTTTGAAAAAAAAAAAACAACATTTTTTGTGTGTAAATCGGTAAAAAATAAAAAATATATGAAATATTTAGGTTGCCGAAAATATTATACGGATTCAATGTACCTATCCCTTTGGCAACATTTATAATGACTATTTAATAATTCAACAGTGACATTTCCTATCTCGTAAATATTCTTTATAAACAAAGGTACTTATTTTTATTTATTGAGCTTTGTTTTCACGTGATGCTTTGCTTTGGAAGAACAAAATAATTCCCTTTAGGCTCATAAAACAATAGTTCATGCAATGCACTTATATAAATTTTTTCGGAAAGGGATGTTTTTTTCTCTTGTCATTTAAATTTAACACAAAATTTAATAGTCCTTCGCGTCATTGAGCATTGCCTTGTTTTCTCTTTTTTATTTGAACAGAATTGAAAATTCATTTGAATTGAGTCAATTGTATAATATCACAGTACTAATACAGCTTCAGATGGTAGAGCTTCGTGCTTGGAAGGTCTTGGGTTTTCAACTTCGGCCTCGACTGATCTAAGTCGATGAAAGATAAGAATCAACTGTTTCTTTGCCCGGCACTTTGGAGGGGAAGTTGTTGGTCTTTCGGATAAGACATCAAAAAACCGAGGCCCTCTTTCATGACAGGCGTGGGCACGATAAAGAACCATCAGTGTTCAATGGCCCTGAGTTCCGAGTAAAGGTCTAAATATTTAGCCCTTCACTGATATAACGGTGACGTCTCTATATGAATAATAAGTTAACAAATAGGACGTCAAACAACAGGCATTCAATCAATCAATCAATTATAAATATTTTATAACAGGAAATAATTTTGACCAATACAAAAGTCTATTTCTGTTTCCTTAAAAAGAGACGAAAAACTCTAGTGTCTTAAGATTTTGTGTAATATTAAGTATTAAAAGGAGATTGGATAACCTCATTTATCAATGACCGTTTTTTGGCTATTAATCCACTACTATCTAGAATTAGAAAGATCAATTTCATCACGTGAAAAAAATTACATTACGAAATTACCATCAATGCCATTGTTTTGAAGTTAAAGAATTTTTTATAATACTTCATTATTGGAAAAGAAAAAACACATAACCAACTTTTTTTATTGCTTTGCATTCAATAAAATAAATTTGATTCCTAATTCAAGCTATTGTAGTTTTGAACATGTATTGCTTAGAAAACGTTGGAAAATCAATGTTTCTTGCAAATGCATGTTGATTTCACGGTTGTGTTACGACATTCTATATCAAGTGTTTCAAAAATACACTCCTAGAATATAAAGAGAATAGTGTTTCTGAAATAGAACTAGAAGCGGAAACACTTAAAGACCATGAGTTAAATTGATACCATTTACATATATTCTTTAATTAATTGCTAGTTTTTGAGAAGGTATTTTCTTTTGCCTTTATATTGTAATTGCTATTACCTTGTCTAATTGCTTAATCTTTTATTATCTACTTGCAAATGAGTTGGAAGAGGTATTGAAATGTGCTTTAGATATAGTAATCCGTGCGCATGTGTGTGTGTTAGCTTTTGTGTGCGTTTGTCCTCTGCAAAACAGAAGTGCTGAAAGGACTATATATGTTAAGAGCCAATTTTGGCCCCCTTAAAATCAGCATTTTAGAATGACATTAAGATATGTTTAATTGATATTTATTATGTAGAGGATATTATATTAGATATATTTCCGATATATTGTTCACATTTATATGTACTCACTGGCTGTAAATGATGACAGAAATAACATTTTTTTTATATATCTAACCGAAAAGGCAAAAATACGGAGTTTTCTGCATTTTGACTTTTTTTTTTTATTGGGAAACATAGAGCTTTTGGTCATTGCAAAGAACATGTAAATCATGTTTTGTACTTCATGTATCTTCAGGTAGGCAAAATAGGATACATCTTTGGTAAAAAAAAAATTAAAAATATGTTCTAGTTTGCGCTCAATATTTTCTGGAAGAAAAACTGCTTGAAAATAAGCAGTTTTATAAAAAAAATGCTAAAATTGCGGGAAAACATGAACTTTATAATTTCATATTTCTATATAAACGGTATTTTGATCAAATTGAAAATTAACAATAAACTTTGCATGTATAGCTTTGCAAAGTAAAGCTATGAATAAATTAAAAGTAAGATATTTATTTTAGGGGCCATTTGAGACACATACCATATATTGCTCTTTGCATTGGAATCGATGGCGAACGTTGCCTTGATTTGTAGACATAGCTCAAAAGTAAAACTTATCTAAAACATAATGGAAACAAACTATACATCCCTCAGCAGAACGATTGAATTTAAAATTTATCCTGTTAGAAATATCAAACTTTGGTCCAATTTTAAATGTTGATGAAGTCTATGCTTGCAAGAACTGTTATTTTTTCTTAATTTGTATTATAATCTATTTGTTTTAATTAAATGTTTTTGTGCGGTGCAAAGGTTATAAAAATTGAAATGTTTGTCATTTGGTAAAGCTTCTAGCGTACTGATCTCCAATCCAATTGAAAAAAATAGTGTAAATTGAGAAAACGAAGGAATCATTAAATAAAATAAGAGAATGGCTGGGCATAGTTTGAAACCATTTATGGGATATGCCGGCATCTTTATAATCTTTCATTTTGGCAGATTTTTTTTTTCAATGAGGGTTAGATTTGTAAAAACAAATATTTATCCAATTAACTATGTCTCACTTTAAGTAATCCATTTTGTAGAAAATGAGAATACTGAAAAAGAAATTTAGGAACAACCATTTCAAATTAATTGCAACGACCACAAAAATAACGCATCCCTCACACAAAAAATTTATATAGCAAGAGCACTATTTGAGATTGATGTCTATATATTTATTCATTGCCGTTTTGAAAGAGCAGAGATTTTTTAAGACGATTTAATCTATAACCTAAAAAATACTTAAATTAAGATTTCATTCCTACATACCGGACGCTGAAAAAGATATTGATTTTATAAAATGTACATTGCATTATATTCTTTGCTTTCATCAACATTTGTGTAATTACTAAATCCGATTTGCAGAACCACAAACCCGACAAAAAACATAAAGAACTGCTTGTACATATATGCACTCATTTGCAATCTTAATATGTTTGTATTTGTTTGATCCTGTACTCTTAATTTCAAACAAATCATGAAGCATTGATAACAATATTAGTAATGAAAACAGAGAACATGCATAACGTTGGGATTTTTTTTTTTTTTAGCAAAAGGATAATACATCCGGAAGGAACGGTTTCACCTTGCATGATACAGCCATTCTAAAAATTATTTGTTCGGTATAGATCTGAGAACTTTTACAAGTTTCACCTTTATTTATCTGAGATAATGGTCGCCGTGCAGTTGTTTTTGCACTTAGTGCTTCTCCAATGTTTGATTTGCCGTTCAGTACATTAATAAGCTTTCATGATGGAACGAATGCATTTTTTTGAAATATTATATATATTTTTTGCAATAATTATTATTTTATGAAAATCAGTTGAATTTCATGCAGATTATGTCAAGATATAAAAAAGACTTAAAGTAAGTAGATTTAGCGGCAGTGAGGAAAAATTAATTCGTTTGTTAGCTTCATTGTTTTGCGTTCCTTCACGAATACATCATTCATATTGAGACGCTATGGTTTGCCGGTTGAGAGCTGCAAATAAAATCCCCTACACTGCACTTACAACATTTGAAAAGTTTGGGGATTTTTTTATCATTGTAGTACCTACAATAACATTGGGTTTCCGGTTCGTATGGTCTCATCTGACGGTTCCCATGTTCGGTAATAGGATTCGAACCAGTCGACGTATAGGTAAGGATAAACGTCTTTCTCTGCGTCTCCAGAGCAAACACTCCAACAACACTGTGCAACGTTGGTGACTAAAAAAATAAATTCATGACATCAGCTTTAACTTTGACATTGTTGTGCAATGTACTACATGTATATATAAATATTACTTTAAAAAGCACAGCAAATGTTATAACGTATTGGTGAATGACATATTTTTTCCTGCTTATGAAGAAAGTCGTTTTTTCTGTGAATGACACCGTGATATCTCGATAGTAATTTCAATTAACTTTAATTTGTGCTGACTCGTCAGCTGTTGTGTTTGTACAGTATGTTGCAATTGATCCTCATCTTTCTGTTTTTCTTCCTGGAATGCAGTATTGCGTCCATTTTATCGCAAATAAAATGTTTGAGCAGAATTGCAATGAATAACATGAATGAAAATTAAAGAAATTTCCACATTTGATGGCAATTCTACATAGGAATATATAGGGAAAACTTTTAAAATCTTCTTTTCAAGTACTTCTAAGCCATGATTAGTGATATTTATATGGAATCATCCTAAGGTTGTGTAGATTCTGGTTTGTTCAAATCATGACCTCCGGGGGTTTGGTGGGGCCACAATAGGGAATCAAAATTTTACATAGGAATATATACTAGGAAAAATCTTTAAATATCTTCTTTTCCAGAACAATTGAGACAGGAAAGATGAAACTGAAGTGAAATCATCCTCAACATCTTCAATCCTGTAAACTTTCAGTTCTGATCTGATATATGCTTTTTCCTAGCCGATGTGCTCAAGTGAGCGATGTGGCCCCTGGGCCTCTTGTTTCAAATAGTACCAGGTGTCTTTCCAAAGTCAAGGCTATGAGGTCATAACCATTGTAAAAAAAAAATAATGCCTGGAATCAACCATAGCAATATGGTAAAAGTAAACTTTTTTTCAAATGTGGGGTTAA